>NC_055959.1:20728297-20846368 GCF_018492685.1 Alosa sapidissima | reverse complement strand
TCCCACAAACACCCTCTATTTGTCTCCCATGCGTCCTTTCCTCTGTCCTCAAGTCCCCTCCCTCTTGTTCTCTCCCCACACATGCCTCGAGGCGAATTTCCAGCGTGACCTCTTGTGCGAGAGGTGATCGATAATGCTGATTGGCAGAGAGCTTCTGATATGAACCTCCTCTTGTGCGCGTAACCTCCAGCCGTGACCCTTCTCCATCACACCTCGCGCCCCGTGCCTACTCTCCTCCCTCACTGGTTTAGTTCGAACAGAGACAGAATTTGGTTATGAGCAGTAGTATGTAACACAATTATGTTTTATTTACCGCATGCGTTACAGTTTTAACCATCGCTTGCATCTCGCTACTCGTCTAATAATTTGGTGTGGGTAAACAATGCTATAGCCAAGACAGGGGATGGTGAAGAGAGTACTAAGGACACGCCAAACCGACCCGTGGCCAATTTGGCCCCGAAGGAGTGTTATACGGCCTGTTCTTTGTGTCTATGTAACGACCCTCCCCCCTTAAATGAATTAGCCAGCTACCAGGCTCGCACACCCCAGAACTCCACCACCGACAACATCGACACCAATGCTGCTTGCATGCGGGCGTTGTTGACAAGGTCTGTGTCGCACGCAATTCTCCAAAAAACAGACGGGGTTTATGCACCAAACATAATTGCCAAAGAGGTGTACTGATATCCACGAATTAAACTGGAGCCCTAGAACGATGCAAAAACGAAATGCTTACCATGTATGTTATTAACGAAGGCAGGAAAAGGACATCCTCGTTATATCTCCTCCAGCTACCGTTAGCATACTGCACCGAGCCTTTATGATAACCATTGTCTGGCTATGACAACATCGCAAACAACATTAATTTAGAAAGACAAAACTACTTCTACCTGCAGAGATTCTCTCGGTGGTAGCATAGTTTCACTTATCTTTATCTATATTAATGATGAATATTCTTTGTTCCAACGCAAACAACGTTTAATGTGAAGTAAGCAATGAGCTGAAAGAACCCACATTTATGAGATACCTCTAGCGCAAGAAGGTGCAATACTGAAGGTCTTATTCCTTACCTGCCCAATGTCACCGACACCCCCGGTCCCGTCTATCCTCGGCCGCTTGCATTCCGCCCCGGCCAGTTCGGTCAAAGCTGCAGCTGTCTGTGCGTCGGGCTCTGGATCTCCACGTTTCATTCCTCGGACCACTGCTGAAGCTCCGGCAGAGTTTGCGAGGGGGTCCAGTCGTGGAGTCAATGTCCCTTTCTCGGTCCATCATTCCCCGATTAACGGGTAACATTATTGATGCTACGTCAGTCGACATTAACATTGAACAGCTCTGTCTCCGTTAGCTATCTATTTATACCTTTGCCTCCTTCCCTTGGTTGTACCCTGTTCTAGGATAGGGTCTCGCGCTATGCCTAGAATGTGAGTAACCTTAGTTTCCTCTGCTCAGAAAGATCAAAACTCCTGTTTTACGGAGCCTGGTTAAATGTAGTGACTGCTCCCCAAACGTGCACTATTGGCTAAATAGGGAGCTAAAGATTGGTTACACTTTACTGTCAGGCAAACAATAATGTCATATAAATGTACATTTTAGATGGTTAAGAACGTAAATCTGTGCCGCCTGACAATACCAAGACACGGACAAAATCGAGAAAAAAAATATATAAGCCAACTGGTAAAAATAATAGAGGGGGGGGTCAGAGATTGCACTAATGTTGATGGTTGACAGTATCACAGATTGGTTTTAGGCCTGGTAAATTAGCGATATAGTTAGCTAGGCCCTGGCGTAATCAAGGTGGGACTTGCAATAAAAACAACGTGCAAGGAATGCTGCAATTGTCTGAAGGCGTTGTTAAAGGAATCTGAACGTAACCTTAAATAGCGTTATGTCCGTGGGTAGTCCAAACGTCGCTGTATTTCTGAGCCAAAGCTCAAGTAAAAGTGGGGAGATATTAAGTGACTGACCTTTCTTTTGCCTCAGCTAGCTATCCATTTGGGTAACGTTAACATTAAGTCTTTGATCTATAAAATAATTATTTATGCTAGCTCAGCTAGTGTTATTGTTTAATCATGGAAAGAGCAGCATGGTCAGGAACATCATATAAAAACCTCACCACCAACAGCTGACGTTACGTGCGCTATCATATGCTGAAGAACAAGATTGTAAGTGCATATAACGTGTTTCAGCCAGATAACAAACCCGCACAAAGTCCTGAATTCTAAGCTAGCTAATTAGCTATCGCTAGCGTACACATTCCGCTACCTCACAAGGGTTATATTACAATACCTTGTCCAGAAGAAAATGGCTAACGTTAGTCTTTAAAATGCACGTGAATAACAAAATGACGTTAGTCCTTTCTTCGTGATAATCAGTGTCTGTATCCCAACCTGTGTAAATCCCTCGTTAGAATTTCACCTTCTCTCCTTTCTTATCGCCTCCTTTCTCCCCAATCTGTTCGATGTGTTCTGGCGGCGTGTGTCGGCTAGTAAGGAGCACGATTTCCTCTCTACAGTGTCTCCAATTCTCCTCCTTCTTTTCCCCTCCGTGTGGTTGCTCCCTCCTCGTTTCCCCTCCTTCTATCAAGCACAAAAATTTAAGCGGTCTTTGTATTATGGACACACATTAATTGGGCTATGCTTTAGAATATGGACACGTAGAGAGAATCGTAGGCTATAACGTCTCATCTCTGATGCACTAGTTTAGCTATATCGCTTAATTTAAAATCAGAGGACATTTGTCTTGAATATTCATCGTCGTTCATCACAGCTCAATCTGAAACGAAATGTATTTTCAAACTGGTCGTGCTCGCATTTGAGTGCGATATCTTCGCTGTTCCTTTCCTTGCTTTGAATCGCTTTATAAACAAAGCACAGATTAACTTTCTAGAGTCAGATGGCGGAAAATGTGGATATGGCTAATAATGGGAATGATGGGAGGGGTTAAAAATCACTGCGTAAAATCACTGAAGAGTTGCGAATTTCTCCGCCTTGGCATAACTGCTAAAACACCACATATCTAGAGATGCATGGATGAAAAAGTTCGGTGCTACGTAATTGGAATAAACGATGCACCAGACAGCCCGATCAGTTTAGGTATTATAAATATGGTAACATTGTGGCATTATACTCCGATTGGAATGACTTGATATATTTGGTGTTTAAGCGACCCCTGGTGTAGGGATGCGGTAAAACAGGGCATTCTTTTAATAAATCAAGTGTGTCAATCATCTGAAAGAGTTTATTTTTTTGTGTAGAGCAACAAGTTGCCTCCAGCACCCATTGAACGAGTTTTGTCCGTAGGCCTATATGTAAAAAAAGCACGCTTTGAAAAAAAATCATGGTCTATCTGATCATTATTTATAGGCTACTACCTAGGCATTCAAAGCTTACATCAATGTCTGCACTAGATAGATAGATACTTTATTGATCCCCAGGGGAAATTCAAGACTAAATGCTTCAGAAACATGTCCTGTATGTTAAAACAAAGGTCTCAAGTTTCTCATATTAACATTAAGCTATTTAGGCTACTGTGGACATCAAAGTCCCTATAGTCCTATAACCTTTAGCTAGGCTATCCTCTAGCCTGTTTTGTGATATTTAGATACATTGGTAGGCAGATAGATAGATAGATAGATAGATAGATACTTTATTCATCCAGAGAGAAATTTTAGGCATCCAGTAGCTTACAACCATAACACAACAAACACATACACACATATATCTCATATGCATAAAAAATCACTCACATAAATGTTAATTAAAGAGCATGTGAAGTGATTACAAAGGTCTGATATGGACTGACCATGTGATGCATTGACCATGATAAGGTGCTATGGTAGAGTGTGTGCAATGGTGATAGGGAAAAAGTGAACAGTGCAGTGATTGAACAGTTGTTATTAAATATTAACTATGACAATGAAAAGACAAGAATGTAAATATAATATAATTGATTAACAAACAAAAAATAATAAACTTTAAGAACAATATATAACAGGGAATAAGTTATAAGGACAGCAGACAAGTGATATGATGGTAGGGCAGAGAGAGACAGGCTCATGTTGAAAAGTCTATTTCTCTCCTCCCCTTTTGTCTGGCATTGAAAAGTTGGATTGCCCTGGGGACAAAGGACCTCCTCAACCTGCCACTGAACATGGTCCTCTGTTTATTGAGTGTGCTGTGTAGTGGGTGGCGGTCATTGTCTATGATCCAGCATTCTACTCATGGTCCGTTTCTCTGCAGTTGTTGTGAGTGACTCCAGCTCAATGCCAACAACAGAGCCAGCTTTCCTTACCAGCCTGTTCAATCGCCCAGCGTCCCTCTTCTTAATGCGGCCTCCCCAGCACACCACAGCATAAAAGAGGACACTGGCAATGACAGACTGGTAAAACATTCAGAGGAGCTTACTGCAGACATTGAATGACCGCAGCCTCCTCAGGAAGTAACGTGACTCATAGTTGTAGCTGAAGTCAGAAGTGTACAGGGTGAACAGGAACGGTGAAAGCACAGTCCACTGATGCACTCCGGTGCTGCTGATTACAGTCTCTGAGAAGCAGTCCTTCAGCCCGACAAACTGTGGTCTCTCTGTCAGGTTGTCTGTGATCCAGGATACCAGGTGAGCATCAACCCCCATCTGCACAAGATTATCTCTTAATCTGACAGGCTGAACTGTGTTAAAGGCGCTGGAGAAATCAAAGAACATGATTCTCACAGCACTTTTCCCCTTGTCCAGATGAGATTGTGCGCTGTGCAGTAGGTATATGAAGGCATCCTCCACACCCACCTTCCCCTGGTATGCAAACTGGAGCAGGTCGAGTGAGTGACGGACCTGGGGTGAAGTATAGTCGCTCCATCGTCTTCATCATGTGATGTTAGAGCGACTGGCCTAAAGTCGTTTAGCTCACTGCGATGTGGCTTTTTTGGAACTGGAATGAGACATGATGTCTTCCCAGGGACGTGCACAGGGGAGTTGCTCAGGTTGCCCGGGCAACTGCCCATATGCCCTTCTTGACTCATGTTGCCCTTCCAAGGGGAGAAATAAATAAATAAATCGTACAATAGATGCAGAATTTTACGTAGGCCTAGATAAAAAAAAATCGCAAAGCCTCATTCACTTCCATTCGGGAACCGAAAATGAAAGTCAGTAGGGGAAGGGCAAACTCTGTTTACGTGGCTGCAGCGCTGCATGCGACCGGCACCTGAACTGAGCCTGCATTAGCGGCCCTAGAAGGAGATTGTCGCGGTTGTCGGGTGAGACAACTCAACGTTGTCGGAAAAGGTGAGTTTGTGATGTATAACAAACAAACGATCATCATCATCAAGTTTTATGAAATTAATTAAAATATTCATAAATCCAGGCTGAGTTTGCCACGTTTAGCCTAAATAATCAGACAGATAGCTTGCAGACAAGCAGCCCGTTATCACATAGCCTATAGGCTACTATTTTTTTGGTAGGCACTAGGCAAACATGTCTGCTGATAGTTTCTCACATTTCGTTTTAGCGAGAAGAATTAATGATGGAAGTAATGCATCACATTAATTATTTTATTCAAAATGGTTAAATGCCTAAATCCTATCACTAGTATTTTGGGTATTGTTTGAAGTCAAGATGCCCACTGAAAAGAGTCAGATTCAGGAGAGGGAGAGACAATTCAGGGAGGCAGCAATCACTGCAGGGTTGGCTGGGAAAAAGCCAACCAGCAGGTGAGACAGAGACTTTGCACTGTGATAAAGATGACATGACACTGTGTAGACAAATTGATTAATTAATCAGACTCATATTTTAGCCTACTAATGGCAATGTTTCATAATTACATTACATTTAAGATGAGGAACAGTCACAAGCCTCCAGACTACGTGAGGAAAATGTGGACAAGGAGGAGGCACAGAGGCCTAAGGTAGGCTAAGTGACGATCACCAAATATGAGATGAGAGGATCATGCTAGAAAGTACAGGGTTAAAGAGCTGCATGCTAAATCATTGTAATCTAAAAAAAACATAGGCTATTTTAGAGGTCATTTCAAAGATCTTGCCTGAGCAGAACATAAATACTAGTGGGCATTAAAATAATAATGATAAGTTAAGGTGATTGAGTTCTGTATTTCAGTGTTTTACTTCTTTGTGTATATATATTTTGAAAAAGACGCTGTTATTCTCAGTCCTGCATATAGCCTGTGAGTTTTTTTTGTTTAGTTTTTTTTTTGGGGGGGGGGGGGGGGTGCCCTTTTTTCAGGTCAGAGCAACTGCCCCTCAAAATTCCTGTGCACGTCCCTGTGTCTTCCACAGTGCTGGTACTTTTCCTAGTCGGAGGCTCAGGTTGAATATATGCTGCAGAGGCTCCCCCAGTTCTATAGCACAGGCGTTAAGCAGTCCAAGACACACTCGATCTGGGCCAGCTGTTTTCCTGGGCGAAGTCTGTTCAACTCTCCTCTGACCTGATTCGCTGTGATGATGGGAGGAAGGGGGATCCCTCTGTTGTCTTTTGGAAGAGGTGCACCTGTGAATGGTGGCTGAAAGCTGTAGTGCATGGAGCCACACTGTCTGTTTGGAAACCAAAAAAAAAAATATGAAGCAAAAAAAGTGTATATAGGCTATGTGTGCCCTAACCACCTAACCCTTAGGGCCCTATTTTGCACCCTGGCGCATGGCGTAAAAATCGTTTTCCACCCGGCGCAAAGTTTTCTTATTTTGCACGTTTATTTTTTAAACAATGCGCCCAGGGGTGTGGCAATTAACAACCTAGGGAGTGGCCTAGCACATTGTCTAAAAATTGCTATTGTACACCACCTAAAACGCTTTACGCCACTGACCAAGAGAAACCTGGTCAGAAGTCTATGGCGAGTTATTTATATGTTTTTTTAAGAGCGCATTGTCAACAGTCATATTGGCGGGTGCACAACGCACCATCCTTTTATCCTCCATGAACGCGCACCAGCGCACATCCATGCAAAACATTAGACATTACACGATTAGGATACAATGGGAAACATAATTAGAATAAAGATATTACGAAATATCTCACAATGCATTTGCAAATTGGTAACTTAATGGCTCTATTGGCACCAGTGTTGGACAAGTTACTTCAAAAGAGTAATGCATTTATTTATTACTTGTTACTGTCATCTCAAAGTAATTTGTTACATTACAATATTACTGTCTTTGAATTGTAAGGCATTACACTACATTTACATTACTTTCACCAAAATAACAGGAAATATGGATTTGGTGTTCTCAATAGATCTTCATGTGTTCAATGCAGCTCATTACACGGCAGGAGGTGATGTGGTATGGCATAATGACTGAGCTAGGCTTAAGGCTAACAAAAGAACAATATAATGGTTGCAGTTATGGCTCATGGGACAATGTAGGCCCCAAAGGCCAAAGGTCACTCACAACTTAATATAGTAAAATATAGCCATAGTGAAATTGTATGTTGACTTTAAATGGTTCTCATCATTGCTGGTTGCCTTTCCTTCCACTTACAGTGGTGTAGATCTTTGTAAAAGCAACATTTTAGTTATTCTCACTACTTGAAATGAGAAGTATAGCCTAACCATGTTAGATCTGTTGCATGAATGGCAGAGATAACTCAAATTCCCTTTCTACAGTCATCTAAACAAGGCAATCAAATTCCAGGACCAGCATAGATGACTTTTTTCAATTCTTGGATAATCTTCTCTGGTGCCAATTGAGCATTTCTCAATTTTGGATTAAAAAGCAAAGTAACTTCAGTTACTGAGAATTGTACAGAGTAAAATATTACTGAAATTGTATTGGTAATGCCTTACATTACTGCATTACAGCAAAAAGCAATGCATTACTGTAATTACATTACTTTTTTAATGCATTACTCCCAACACTGATTGGCACTATCACGAGACATAAGCAGCTCTTCTGCAGGATAAACATTTATTTATTCTGTCATTTGAAAAATATTAGGGTAAGTGTTGCTTTTTCCAGCCAATTCTTTCACACAAACTCGCGTCACAGACCTACATCACAGACCACTTGGAGGTGCAAACAATCGGAGTTTTGGTTGATTTGACCATCAATTAACTTCGAAACAGGTATAGTTACCAAATTCATAGCCAAAGAGCCAGAAGGAAAGACGCATTGATGGCTATAAAAGCTGAGCTTTCATTATACAACTAAACACGACAAAATACATTTATAACCCTTGAGCCAGCTCCTTACCATGTGATCTCAATAGCAATGCAGCGTTTGTTTGCACCTCCAAAAACATGGCATACCTGGTTACCTCGTAAAAACGCCCACAAATACCCGTATGTTTGTGTGAAAGAATGTTTTCGATGGTAACCCATTGTCAGTTAATAGTGAAAGTAACTTGCTGCGTATAACTGCCTTGTCTCATCACTTTGCCAATGAGTTCAAATAATAGACGAGTGCAAATGCGTAAAGGCTATGCTAGGTTTTAGTAAAGCATGGTTTAGTGGAATGACAGAGTAGCAGACTCCTTCAAATGCGCTATTGACAAAATACCGATGCATTCTTTGACATTGCGCTTTGCACCGTTAAAAGGAATGACAGATGTCATTCTCATTGGTTTAAATGATGTTACACCCCAAACACACCCATGATTGATTAAGAAACCTAGGAACACCTTGTTGCGCCATGCACTCAACGTTTGATAACGAAAACACTCCCAATGTGGACTGGACATCCTACTAAATTTGAATAAGCTTTTGACTAGTGACAATGCGCTTTAGACTGTCATGATAGGGCCCCTGAAGTTAAAGGCTTCCCTGTGCTATAATAGATCTTCATTGCCCAACTGTGTCCGCTCTCACAATATCAGAGCCTTGTCTCATGTCTTCACATCACTGCTCAGTGAACCCAAAATGAATCGACTTACTGAAGTAGTCCATTCCAATTTCACCTCATGCTCTGACCTGAAGTAAATGCTCGTTCCTTTACTCCTACCTTCTGATATCTTTTTATAGAAGCAATGGAGAAGCATTAAGGTTAAAATAGTTTTTTTTTAAAAATGTATTCATTTTGGAGAACTAGGCCTAGTTGTGTTCTTAAACTAATTTCCATTTCAGCAAAGAGGTTTATTTAGGTTTATCTTTATGCTTTAATCTTTGATTCTCAAAGATTTAATAATCTAATTAGGGACACCATCTTGTTTATTTCTATTAAATCTATATGTATTATTATGGCCACCGCTATGGAGGGTAGGGCGGACCGCTGAATGGAGGATGGAGGGTAGGGCGGACACAGATTTATGTGAATATCTGAAGAACTGTAGGGCCTAGGATGACCAATTTGTTTTTGTATGTTGGCCTCCAGGGGCCAGGTCAACCCATCCCATATCCACTCATTTCATGTATAGCGCCACCTAGTTAAAAATGAAGGCATTGAAATCGAAGGTATGTTTGGCTGACATGTTCAAAACTGCACAAAATTTGAAGTGTAGGATGACACCATTTACCATTATGACACCATTTGAATGCATTGGAATTCCGTTCATGGAGGACCATACAATAAATTCATATATTTGTACATTTACTGACTGTACACTACGCACACACATACATAAATTCACACACATAAAGATACATGCACACATATGCAGGCACAGACACTCACACACACACACACACACACACACACACACACACACACACACAGGTACGCACATACACACACGCATAAACACACACACACACACACACACACACACACACAGGTACGCACATACACACACGCATAAACACACACACACACAGGACCCTGTCGGGTCTGCACTCTGCACCAGCCCTGCCCCTTTTTCTACCGCTGTCTGTCTGTGTTGCAGCTGGGTGGCTGGAGATGCGCAGGTGTGTGGAGTTGGGACTTGATTGCCCTGGATATAAGAAGGCCTGGCTCCATGGGGCAGACGGGCTCCCTCTCCGCTCCTCCGTCGTAGTTTATGTTTCTTTGACTCATTTACCCCTAGACATACGTTTGCATTACATTTTACTTTTTACTCATTATACCGACATTTATCTAATAATTTAATAAACATTATTTATTTATTGTTACCTACGTGTGGACCTCCCTTATGTTCTCATGCTTTGAGTCAAGCATTTGTAACAAGACACACGCACACACATACACACAGTAGACATGCACACATACGTACGCACTTGCACACACAGATTCACATGCACGCACACACACACAGGCAAGCACAGAAGCACAAGCATGCACTCGCACACATAAACATAAACACGTGCACACACGCACAAACACACCCACACACATAAACACACCCACACACACATAAAAACTCACTCATGCAGGCACACACACACCATTACCCCCACACATACACTCACAAGCGAACACACACACGCATACACACATAAAACACACACACACATGCAGGCAAACAGATACACACACGCACACCCCATTACCACCACACACACACACTCACAACCAAACACACACACATACAGAAGCACACACAAAAGCAAATGCACACATACACACACTCATTTACATACACAAACGTTGCAAGAGTAGGGGATGGAGTAGGAGATGGAGACAAATTGATAAGCGTGATTTATTTTTGCGGAGAGAATATGCAGGACTGAGCGGCGGTCATATTTTGTATTGCTTTGCGATACATCTAGTTTGAGTATGGATGTGTATCTTTTCAGTATGATGAAAGGGTCATTCTGGTTGAAGCGTCTCAGGCATGAACTAGCATATGCTTAGTGTTATGTTAAGTTGAGAGCAGAAAGCCAACTGTGGATGTTGTGCCTTCATGGGTGAAACTGTCATTTAATACCTCAGATACATCAAATAGCCTAAAACCGGTATGTTGCAGGGTTGTGCACAATTAGAATTGCAATTCTGCTTCCTGTTTGCTACCTCAATTGAAATGCAAGTAAAATTCAAGAATTGAATTGGAATTTAAGAGCCAGTTTCAATTCAATTCTGGAATTTTGCACAAGCCTGGTATGTTGTTGTCTTTTGAGTATGTGTCACCCATCGTCCACTAGCAGTATCCGTAGTACGAAAGAAACTTATAGCTACTCAGAGAAAATGGCATAAAACTAGGCTATGATCTTGGAAACTACCAGTCTTTGCCATCTGCCTTTTCATCCACAGTTACACTTAAATGCTAGATATACAAAATGCTTTCCAGAGAAAAGTTGAGTGTCACAGACAGCAGAAAACTTTCAAGTCTCCAGTTGCAGTAGCATCCATGGCCCATAACTTTCTCCAGTTGATCTTCTTCTCCACATAATGCTAGTTCATCCATTGTCCTTGTTTTGCTTGAGGCACCGCTGTTGAACGTCTCGTTTGCTCCAAGACCAAACTCTTTTCTGCTCCTGCAAAACAACATTGTGCCACCTGCCTAAACTCGTCATGTTTTTCCACGATAGACGGAATCACCTCCATCGCCGCCATCAATATAAAACTGTTCTTCCACTAGTTTCCCTCTCCTAATAGACACACCTCTACATTTGCTAGGTTATATCCTTGTTATCCATTTTAGACTGTTATTCAACTTGGCCTGTAGGTACATGGACTTGACGAATACAGGGCCAACTGGTACATTGAGCGTGGTCATGTCATCCAGGCACAGATGGGAGGTAACTGAGTGCCATCCTGCAGCTTTTTACCTCCAACAACCCATTAGACAACCCGTTATGATTGCATCCATTGCCATGGTGAAAACCATTAAAATAAATAAAAAGAAAACATGATATTACTGACACGAGATAGAAAAACCCCACAAGCAACTGATTAAAACACTATCATTGGTCTTAATGCCTGAGTTGTGGTGTGCAAGTGAACTTGCAAACAAAAAATGATAGACAGAATCCAATCAAAAACACAGAGCTAGTATAGAGCAGACCAGACAATCAGGGCAAAATTATATCAAGGGAACAGGGCAAAACTCTGTAGATAAAACAGTAAATTGTCAATACCGGTAGTCAAAAATCCAAGAAGGTTGAACATGAAATAGGCTAGACTTGAAAAGATTAACATCTGGTGAGGACAAAGCGGTATCACACAGCGGTATCAGATCAACAGTTTTAACCCCTTTTAACAATAGGGTGAGAAAGTTAAGAGAGAACACTAGATGTTAAGTGAACCTGACTAGTACAGGGAGCAGATCATCTTATATCAAGATATAAGATGATTATCAAGATATCAAGGTAATGATAATCAACAGTGTAACAGAATAAAGATTCTATGACATTAACACAAATATCATGTAAGGGCTATTCTACAGAAACGTCCATTATTCTGTCCCGACACCTAACAGATCTGTTACACTTTGGAAAACACCTAATTGTTTTGTATTTCTAAGTAAAACAATATGTTAATTGAACAATCACATGTTTTTGAGCCATCAAAGTGACAGTATTAGCCTAATTTTTTAAACTATGCAGTATTGGCAATTTCCTTACTGTTTTCTCGGTTTTTGCTTCTTTTTCACTGGCTCTGTCATGACGAATGTCTGAGAAACTCCATCGCTACCTTTTTCTAGCCAGTGCCTGTCGTGTATGTGTATTTGAATGCAGTAAAGCAATTTGTTACACTCGTTATACTTCCTGACACTGGCCGGCCCACAGTTGCAAGGGAGGTTTTTCCGCTCACAGGCGCTCGTGGGAAGCGAGACGGCCACCATTCAACAAGTCATAACCATTCCAATGACTCTGAAGCTGTTAAACGAAGCTAAATTAAATGAAAAAACTTGCATATTAAGCTAAAAAATCTGCATAGTTTACCTTCAAATTGATTTCAGGATTCCAAGGACCACAAAAGTGCCAATCCCAACACAGATTGAGGACCGAATTCTGAGGTCAAAAACATATTTTTGAAATAGTTTAACTGCAATAATGCATGCATAACTATCACATTAATTAAGCAATGTTTAAATACAACATATCAAATGAATATGATTATTTTATTAAAAATGTATATGTCCCAGAGAGCCATGTCACTGGTGTTACTGCACAACAAAACTCAAACTGAACTGAAATACAAGCAATCATACTAATGACACGACTGAACTTCCTTTTACTTAATACCTGAAGGTCTAAGAAAGGCACATGTTAAATCCGGTAAATCCACAGCTTCCTTTCATTTATCAGAAATTTTAGCATTTATATTATGATTTCTTAAGCTCTTAGTCAACGTAACTGGTGTGATCTTCTTAACACTTAGGGAAATTAAACAAAATAGAATACAAATTGAGTCATTGACATACTATATATAACAACATATTTTTAATTTCTATAGCAGCCATTTTGTAAAATGCAGTTTTTCACAAAATTGTCACTAGTGTTAGCCGGATAACACCAGTGACAATTTACCATTGACAAAGATGTAAAGTAACACCAGTGACTCATAGAGATTACATGTAAAACTTAAAATAAATGTTTAAAGGAACACGCCACCCAATGTCAGTAGTAATATCTGTTCTTACCTTAACTTTAACGAGTTGAGTCATACCTCTCCCGTGTCGGTACGTGCACTCAAATGCTTTGGTGCACGGTGCGAATGTGTTAGCATGTTGCTATGCTAGCGGGCTCAGACGTAGCCATAGAGGGAGGAAGATAGCAGTAATCAAAAACATTCACGTTTTCCCTACTTAAATACAGTTGCACGAGTAGTTGATAAAAATGTGTAAGGTCACACAACATGAAATGTGGCGATTTTTCAAGCGCATAAACAGGAGAACTACAATGTGCGCAATAGCACTTGGGAGTACTTCGACCTAGCGTAGTAATATTAATTAACACCTAATTGTAGATCCTATCCACCGTTTGCAGTGAAGAGAAATTCTATGAAACATGAAATCACTATAATACAGGGTTTCCCGCAGCACTTTGCAGTCAAGGCGGCCGAGTGTTTGAGTGTACATACCGACATGGGAGAGGTATGTGTCGTGGGCTTTATTGAAATATATCCTTTAGTTTATATATCTTTTATGTAGTATCTTTATTCTGTGTAATAACATTGTTTTGTGAAACTGAAGTCTGTAGTATGTTTAGTGTGTGGGAAAGGAAGACTAGTTTAAGTGAAAGAGCAGGCCTGGCAGAAAATGGCATAGATAAGGTTTGGTGCCAGGAAATGTAAGCAAAACCTAAAGAATGGCAAAACCTAAAGAATGTATGAATAACAGGATGAGAGGGCAAAGGTGAAGTTGGTCAGTTATCTGTAAACATAGAGGGTCTTGTCAGGGATGACTTGAAGGGGTATAAAGGCTGGACAACAGCCAGAGGATGTTAGCTCACTTTGCTCACTTTGCTTAGCTTAGCTTTCATTTACTTGCTTGCTTCACTAATGCATTAAAGCCATCATCTGCAGTATACATCCACAGTGTGCGGACTTCTTTTGATGTTGTATTATTTAATTTGGATTTGACACCACATAATTGGCGAGAGCCAGCCAGGAGTTGGAAAGGACAATATTTAGGCATCATCTCAGAGTCTGGGTTTGCGCAACTTAAACTAAGGTGAGCAACTTTTGCTTAATAGCAGCTAGACTCCTCTGATCAGGCTGTACACTGAGTTATGAATACTTGTCTAAAACGTCCTCCAGTCAAAGAATCTTGCTAAAACAAAGACCAAGGGATTAATACTGCAGATTATGGTAAGCATTTGTGTGTACACTAATGGAAATGATTTTGCATGTGTAAAATCAAAAGTTCTGCATGTGGAGAACTACTAAATTCCTGCATGTGAAGGAATGCTATAACCATATGAAAAAGTTTTGCATGGGGAAAACTTAAGTTCTGCATGAGGAGAACTAACTCAATTCCTGCATGAGAAGGAATGAGAGATGTGAAGACCTCATTTCCTGCATGTGGAGGAAATAATATGCTAACAAGTTGAGTACAGCTGATATCTGATATCAGGTCTGAATAAGTTGAAGTTGAAACACTCCAAGAGCGAGTGGATGGCCATGTAAGGCACCTGGTGCCTGGAATAATGTTTAATAATGTTGTGTAAAAGTTGTGGATGTAAAGCTAAAAGAGAATACAAAGAAGTGTTGAATGGAAGTATACAGTACTTGATTTTTAGTATATGTTGCTGGTAGAATTAGAAGTCCATGGCAGAGCATTGGTAAAACACGTCATATACTTGCATAACTTGTGATTAAGTAGAAGAGGCTGTGTGTGTGTGTGTGTGTGATACTAGGCAGAGGAGCTGCTGGTTGAAATAGGAAAAGGTGGGGGCTTGTGTAAACAGAGCAAAGTTATGCTGGGGACAAAGGATGCAGGTCTGAGATGGTTAAGGCATGTTAAACTGGGAAATATTGGAAAATATTTCACTTTGAAAGATTTTTGGGGAATGTTTAATACTGCAAAGTGTTGGGTTGAATGTCTTGGTCTTCCATGATCAAAATATTAGAAATAGTTGATAATGAGAATGTGGTAGTGGGAAAATGGTTTTGAAAGGTTGGTTACGCCAGAACAGAATGGTTCTGAATTACAGTGGGCAGTTGTCTGCAGAAGTGGAGTGCTGCTTGCTGGGTAAAGGTATTGACATTGTGAAAGTACAGAACAGGCTGAGGAAAAAGAATAGGGACTGGAGATATTTAAGTAACTCTTTAACTTTAGAGTTAGGAGAAGTATAAGTAACATAATAAACAAAATAAGATAAAATAATATAGCAGTAACAATATAATATTGCCATAATAGATGGGCAAGGCAAAAGAGGAATAGCTTCATTGCTTGACACTGGGGCTGTCATAGTCACTTTGACCTTTTAAAAATTGAATTTGCAATAATGAGAGATACAGAAACAGTTCTGCTAGTTTTTGATTTTCTTTAAAAGACTCCACATGTTTTATGTTAAAAGATTTTCATGATACTGGATAAAGGCAAATTATATTAGTGTTTACATACTTTAGTCATATAGCTTACGTGCATAAATTATTCACTACAGTAGTAGTCCCATAATGTATAGTGTATTGGTTGGTTAAGCTAGTCTCTTTAGGTTTCTGGTATGTTTAAAAGGTCATTTCAAGTTAGCCTTGTTTATAATAAGAGTATTATTACAAGTTAAAGGGAGTTTGTGGGAAAAATCACATCTGTGCTATGCTGTGGATGAGTAGACCAACTTATGCATAAGTATAGGCCCATCAT
Source organism: Alosa sapidissima (assembly GCF_018492685.1). Lineage (NCBI taxonomy): Eukaryota > Metazoa > Chordata > Actinopteri > Clupeiformes > Clupeidae > Alosa > Alosa sapidissima. The sequence goes on along the minus strand of NC_055959.1, from coordinate 20,830,249 downwards.
GGTTAAATATAGAGTTTTAAGATCCAGGATTTGGGATGAACGCTGGCTGCGGTTCCAGGTATTGGAAAAGTGTTGTTGTGTCCAGTGTTGATGAAAAGACTAAGATATATTATGTATAAGTAGTAGTATGTTGGCAATTGATAGGTTATATTAGTAGTAGCCCACTAATGATATATTAGCTTATCAGTAGGTGGTAAGTTCAACTGTTAAATTAGCATTGTTAAGTATAAGATAATCATGATAGTAGTATTAATAATAGGTCTAATTAAATAGCTTAGCTATTAGCATGACTATGCTAGGTTAGCATAGTAGGCTCAGATAGCTGTTGGCATTATTAGGCTAAAGCTGGGTCAGCAACTGGCATTACTACACTGGATAGCAGTAGCTATTGAAGTTAATTTGGTTCATGGTAACATTGTTGAAGCTTAGGTATGCTTTAGAAAGATTTTGTGATGGATTATAGTTCATGGAGGACCACAATGTTATTGGGAAAAATAATTGAATTTAAGACTCCTTTGGATAATGTTCTAGACATATATAGGAACTCAATAAGGTTTATCAATAACTCACATTGCAGTTATATGTCTGGTGTATTGTGGTATGTGTGTCATGAGTAGGCCTATGTGTGTTATGAGTAACATCCTACCTTGTGGTGTTATGGGTGTTAATATACAATAAGATCAGGTATTGTTTCCATGTACATTTACAGTTAAAGGTACAGGTGACTGTTTAGCTCTGAAGAGGTGGTTTGGGCAAGGTCGTTTGGTTTTAGAGCTGTCCTGCTATGTGGAAAAGGTTTATGGTTATAGCCTTCCCACATAGTCCTTTTTTGTTAAGAGTTGGAAAAGGGGTTTTGTATTGTCCACATCACTGGTTGCATAAGCCAAGATCAACTGACATATGATAATAATCAAAAAATGGTTAATATTTGAAATAACGGCGACACTGAAAAAGACTGACTCTGACTGACTTAAAACGTTTTTGGATTCCTACTTTATATTTAACAATGTAGATGATGGGGATATTGATGGTTTCAGAAGATCTCTGGGGATATTTAGTTTCTACCTGTCAAATGGTTTGAAGAATCACATGGTATAAGGCAGCAATTGTTGTTAGCACTGTGGGGTTATTTGATGGAAAGTGGTGCTAAGCTGCTTGGCCCATTTGAGTATCATTTGTTATTTGCATAGCTATATTATAATTTAGATAATACTGTTATAATTAAGTGGTTATAGGGTTATATGGGGTGTTAGTTAATTTGCTGTTGGGGTTTTATGGGGGCTCAGTATAGAGGGAACTGAGTAGTGACTCCCTTAGCAAAATTAGTTTGTGAAATGTACTGTGGGTCTATTTATTTCTAACTAAGAATAGCTTAAACTTTTTGTGTAAAAATCATAGAAATGGTAAATTGATTTGTACTTGGTATACATAAGGGTTTTGAGTATATCTAGCCTACACTTATACTTAGATTTATACTTAGAGACTGTATATGTAGTATAGTATATGTATACTGAAGGAAAGGTTTAAGGATACTTATTTACCTATAGCTAGAGGTTGGATAGATAGATGGATGCTTTATTGATCCCAAAGGGGAAATTCAAGAATGAATGTTGAATGTTGAGAGGAGGTATGATAAGGTATGATAAAGTTAATTTCATAAAATTCATTAGTAAATTTTAATATTACACTTTTGATAAAGTAACAGTGCTAAAGGATATTAAAATACATGGAGACAACTGGGGAATTATACTTCAATGGCTTAAGTGATAAATTAACTGGAAGTATGTTTTGGTAGTGAGGAATGGCATAATATATTAGACCATTCACTGTGGAATGCAGCATATGGACAGTAAGAGCCTCAAAGTTATAGAATTATATAAGATAATTACTCTAGTAATGTTTAGAGAAACTGGGTAATCTGATAAAAGGTAAAGGGAATGCAATAGTCAACCTAAGTATGGAAATTTGATAGTCACCTATAAGGTAATAAGTAGTGTTACAGAAACCCCAGGCTAAAGTAAAAGGGATCAGTTGGTAAACAGTACAATGAAAAAGTGTTGCAGAAAAGTGGTTGAGAGAATGAGGAAATATACAGATTTATGGCCTATACAAGAATTAATGGATTTAGCACTGTTACAAAGGTCAGGGATTACATGAAAATTGACACAATAGTAGAGCTATAAGAAGAATAGGTCAGTCATAGTGGAAATAGTAGGAGAAAGAGGTATTTAAAAGGCTCAAAAACATCTTGACATCTTGATAGATTAATACAATAGGAGATAAGAGGCAGAAGTAAGGAGATGACTTGGGAGTGAGTGACCATAACTGTAGGAATAATAATAGATGCAGATGTTATAGGAAGATATAAGGGATAAAATGTACAGTTAATGGTAAATTACAAAAGGGCAAGGTAAAGTAGATGATAGATAGAGAGTAATCTAGTAAATACTACAATCTGCCTGCAGCATGATTTCCTCATCCCCTCCAGCTAAACAGTAAATGTAATGCTGCCTCTTATATCTAAGGGGGGAAAGGCTCATTACCAGCCGTGTGAGGACATGCTGATGTGCAGGGGTTAATCCAAGTACTCCCTGTCCTGACTGAATTCTGAGCAATTTCAGCACAACAGTGCTGAGCGACAAACTGAAAAGAGATAAGGACTCTGAGGCCTTTGTTAAGGCAACAGTGGCAAGCTGGAGAGGAGAGGGAACTTGGAAGTGCAATGGAAGCGCTTGCAGCAACAAAAAGACAATACAGGCACCTACAGGTGACCTAAGGCTTCAGGTCTGGGGAAACCAGTAGCAGCACCATCCTCAACACTATGGCAGTAGGAGCAACCATCACAAGTGTTCCCAAACCTGTCAGTTTACTGGCCTATGGATACCTATTATAGTGGGCACAGTCAAGCCCATGGCAGCCACAATCTCCATGTCAGTGGGGGTGGAGACTCAGACAAGATGGGAATAACTAAGGCAGAGTGAGAGGAAATTACAGAGGAGGCATCATGTGAGAATAGACATCTGAAGCAAGACAATCATCAGTTTGTTTTGACTGTCAAAGAAGTGGACAAAAGAAACAGGACAGGGAGAGGGAGGAGCCCAACGAGCATGCCTTCCTCTTCCCTTGTGAAATAGCATAGTTTTAAGGAGGCCTAAAGAATTCTACAGGAGAAGGTGTATACCAATACTATCAAAGGGAGTTGATGAGGAAACCATGCTGAGGGACTATTTTATGGGTGAGCCCACCTGATACCCAACGATGCCCAGACTAGGTACAGATAAGGTAGTTAAGACATCTCAGGGTAAGTAGGTGAATACTTTGTTAAGCAAATTGATTGATCAAAATGATTTACTCTTATTCTTACCTTTATTATATTTTGATTGTTATTTTGAATAGAAGTGACTACTGTTTAATTCATTGTAAATGTAAATGTTTTAATCAAATTAAGTGACAAAGTGATAACACTGCTATTTTTAATGTCAAATGACACTCCATAAATTTTTCAGGATAGGTGGTGGTGTAAGTAGGTAAGACTAACTTGGCTATGTCCTAGGGACTGTTACATATTAAAATATTACCTCTAGATCATGGGAGTTCCCTAGTGGTCACTCACACTCAACAAGTCTAAGGAATAGAATGATTTAGCTTTAATGGGAAAAATAAAGTTTGTAGAAATATTGAAATGATGTAATATCTGCTTTACATGTAACTAATGTGAAGCCAAAAGATCTTACGTACTATACTATAACATTTGATAAAGAAAGCAATAGATAAAATAAAGAAAGCAGAGAAATAGGTTTGATAGAATAAGAAAATAGAACTAGGATTTACTAATAGTTTAGATAGCCTAGATAAAGTAGTATAGGGCTAGAAGAGGTAAGCTTAGTTTTTGAAGAATAAAACATTATAAAAGTCTATGACATGCAGAGACATTTGGAGTAAGGTATGTTGAAGAAATGATGAGATTACTGTATGTCCTAGAACAGCTAATTAAGTCTTAAAGTGGTATTCCAAATTGACAATAAATAAAATAACAATGCTTATAGGGAAATGTGTTTAATCTCTATGCAAAAAGAGAACAGATGGAATTAGGATCATCATAAGTCATTGTCAGAAGATTAAAATGTTTTATTATTTCAGAAATAGAAAAGCTGGTGGAAAGATGTTGGTCTTCATGGAAGGAATGGAGGTCCACCAACTCTATTCTGTTAATCACAGTAACAAAGGGGGGCGAACCCCTGGTAGAATGTTAAATTGTATGATTTGTTACATTTGTTACCTTGTGTTACAGATTTTTATAATTTTTTACTGTCATTATTTGATTAATGTTTTATTTGAACGTCCCTTTGGAAAAAAGAGTCTGCTAAATCCCATAACTGTAACTCTAATGGTTAGTGGCATTTATATGACGCATCAAATTCAAGTCTCTAACGCTTGCCTACAAAGTAGTCTCCGGTTCTGCTCCCACCTACTTGAATGCCCTCATACAGACTTACACTACCTCCAGACCACTGCGCTCCTCTGACGAACGACGTCTAGCTCTACCACCGGTGCGCTCAAGCCAAACCAAACTTTTCTCATCTGTTGTTCCTCGTTGGTGGAACACACTGCCAGTTCCTACAAGGGCAGGGACATCCTTTTCCACTTTCAAAAAACTCCTGAAGACCCAGCTCTTTAGAGAACATCTACTCTCATAGCAACACTTACAACAAGTCTTACTGATCCTAGCACTCACCAGCCGTTTTAAACTGACAAGTAACTGTCAAAAACAGCACTCACCGACGCACTTATTCTTACTGTACTCTAATGTTTTTTAAACTGTCCTAAAATTGTGAGAATTGTTCTAAAACTTACTGTTTACCATGTTGTTAGTCGCTTTGGTTAAAAAAGCGTCAGCCAAATGTAATGTAATGTAATGTAATGTAATATGATACTAACCAGATACTTTCCCAACAGATACTTGATATGGTGCTTTCCTTTGCGCATATTTGGGATCTATGTGCAAGGGGGGAGTAGTAAAGAGGAATATTTTTATTGAAGGATTTTTTGATTTTCATAGTTACAGGAAGTTATTGATAATAGTCTAACAGATGTCATGTGTATAGTCATAATATCAGGAAAGTGATAGTGTTGTCTAAACCATTAGGTCCCAGAAGGATCATGAAAACACTTAGTGATTGATTACATTGATATGATAAAAACTAGATGTACCGCAGAGCGGTACAAAATATGACCGCCGCCCAGTCCAGCACATCCACAAAAAGAAATCACGCTGAAAGGCCTATATGATTCTATCTCACTAAATTGCATTATCCACACTCAATTCTCACTGGTATCTGCTAGATAACAAGTACCAAAACATGATTTCATAGATTTCACATGTAAAATTCATTTTATACAACCCCACCTCCATCTTGCCTGTTCATAATTCTGAGAAATTCTTGATTGTTTGTGTTATGTTTATGTTATGTGTGTGGGTGTGTGTGTGTGTGAGTGTGTGTGTGTGTGTGTGTGTGTGCGTGCTTGTGTGTGTGCCTGCGTATGTGCCTGTGCATGCAAGTGTACATATGTCTACTGTGTGAGTATGTGTCATACGTATGATTACTGTGAATGTATGTGTGTGTGTGTGTGTGTGTATCTGTTTGTGCACATGTGTGCACATGAAATGGGTTAACATGACCCCTGGAGGCAAACATACGGAAAAAAATGGTCATCCTAGGCCCTACAGTTCTCAAGATATTCACAGAGAACTGTGTCTGCCCTACCCTCCTTTCGGGGGGTCCAGTCCAGCGGGGGGGCTACAGATCAAAACGAAAAATGACGGTTCCATGCTATCCATGTGGGGGTACATGCCCACCAAGTTTTGTGTACCCCGGACTTTCAGTGTCCCGGGAATCCTTGTTGGTGTACGTCACTAAATGTACACATAAATTATTTTATTGTAAGGCCCCCCATGAACGAAAGTACACAAAACTTGGCATGCATTCGGAGGGTGTCATAATGATCCTACACTTTTAATTTTGTGCAGTTTTGACCTTGTCAGCCAGAGATATTGTGATGAAAACACCTAATTTTTTGCTTTTTAATTTTTAACTAGGTGGCGCTATACATGAAATAAGTGGTAATGGGATGGGTTGACATGCCCCCTTAAGAACAACATACATAAAAAAGGTGGACCTCCTAGGCCCTACGGTTCTCGAGATATTCACAGAAAACTGTCTCCGGCCACCTACAGGTCAGTTGGTGTATAGTAACATAAATTAATTTATTGTGTGGCCCCCCATGAACAGAATTCCACAAAACTTGGCGTGCATACAGAGGGTGTCATAATGATCCTACACTTCCAATTTCGTGCAGTTTTGACTATGTTAGGTCATTTACAACACCTCATTTTTACTTTTTTGTGTTTAACTAGGTGGCGCTATACATGAAATGAGTGGTTATGGAATAGGTTGACATGGCCCCTTGAGATCAACATACAAAAAAAATGGTCCTCCTAAACCCTACGGTTTTCGAGATATTCACAGAAAACTGTGTCTGCCCTACCCTCCTTTTGGGGGGTCCATTCCAGCGGGGGGGCTACAGATCAAAACGAAAAACGATGGTTCCATGCTATCCATGTGGGGTTACATGCCCACCAAGTTTCGTGTACTCCGGTCTTTCAGTGTCCCGGGAATCATTGACAGAAATTTGGGCATGCGGGGAAAAAAAAGAGAAAAAAATCTGACTAAACCTATATGACCGCCGCTTCGCTGCTCGCTCTTGAGCTGTTTGCTCATTTGATGAATTTATGGGGATGGGAAAAGCATATGTGTAGATGAAGGAAAGTTTCTCCTCTCGCTTGTTGTAAACAAGTGTTGCTGTAATAACAGGACAGTAGAAGAGTTTACCTTATGAAGGTTTTTTCCCTTATTAAGGTTTAATCTATTTGATAATAACACTACGCTATTGGATTTGATTTAAGTGAGGGTTGGTTCAAGGGTGTAATAACTGTACTAATACAAGTGTTTTATGTTTAGCAGTGGTATTGGGAACAATTGCTTAAACTCATAGTTGCTGCTGTGTCAACTGGTTTGCTTACCCAGATAGCAATTTCCTTTGGGCCGGATCCGCATAAAAGCCATTAGATCCGCCTGTAGCGGACATACGGTATCTGACTGTGGGCCAGGTCTGCTCCTGATACAGGTTTCAGCTCTGCTGGCAATGCTGTTTTATCACCGGTTTACAGATTTGTCCCAGGTCCAATTTCCGCAACTCAACTGGAAGTCAGGAGATGCGTTTAAAATACAAAACACCGATTTGGCCCAAACCTGTGATACGGATATGAGCCGAAGGACCATTTGTTCACAGCAGACCCAGGTGGTAATGATATTAATTAAGGTGCTGATTCTGCTAAATTGACCTTTCCCTACTTCATTGTCAACTGGCTGCTAAAGAAAAAAAAAGGTATTTTGGAATGGCACAAATTTAGAAACCATGGGGGTGCACTATGTTCCCATGGCCACTTCATTTCTACAGTAAGGCTGGAAAAGAAGATATAGTTGGCTCAATATTGATCATATGCTCGTTTCATTATTTTTATTATTACCTAGCAGTGGTAAAAGTAGTCAATTGTTGTTTGTGTCAGATCAAACAGTGCTATGAGACAACCCCATATTCTTGCCACGCATGCAGAAGTCCAAGCAGTAACGTTAATCAAGGATCTTTGGTTTGCTCACTGTCAATCTTTTGACATGATTTGCCAGCCTGGACTAGGACAGCCCAACTTTTCAAGGTAGGCTCTGCTTTTCTGCTTTTTATCTCTGTTGGTTTATTCAGAGACAACAATAAGCAAACGAGCGATTGATAACTTTACTGTAAGGTTATACTATTATTTTCCAGCAATATAGGCTAGGCTACTAGCTTAGCTTGAGCAAAACAGCCATCACAATAACTAGCCTATTTTGGTAACAGCTAACGCCAACAGGATCACTGATGATAAAAAAAACGAGTGTAATTGTGACTTAACCTATTTTCAAAAAGGAATAAATGGCTCATGTTTATTTTTTGTTGTTTCAGATTGACCATGGAGATGACTGAGGAAGACAGCCTGAATATCGATGGGAACAGTGGAATTAACACGACTTAAACTTTGTCTGGGATTGCACTTCTACAGCCAGGTTGTTGAATAAAAAAAATAATAAGACACTTATGTGTAAAGTTTTTTTTACCCCCCCTTGTGTTTGTAGCCTAGCTTATGTTTATCAGTTGAGCTGTTGGGAAAACGTTACGAACTTTAGCCTGGGTGAACCTATAACGAACCTGTTAGCAAATGTGTAGCAAACAGATTTTTCAGGATAATTAGCCCTAATTACCAATCACATTTCACATGTCAAATAAAGCCGGCTGATGTCTGATAAACGGGTCCGTACCACACACAATTAGCGGACCCGTATTGCATATGATAAACAGATCTGGAACACGTCAGTAACACAGACTACCATACGGAACTGGGCCAGTCTTAGCCCTTATTGGTACCAGATCCAATAAGTTCAGTTCAATACGGAACACATCTTTTTCCTTGCAAATACGGGACGATTCCGTATTTTACGGAACGGTTGGCAACCATAGGTAGGTGTGGCCCAGTTCCGTCCCAGTGTATGTTTGCTATCTGGGTAGCTGACTGTTTGTAGTGTGACTCAGCTTAGCAGCTGTATTTTCTTGATAGTAGGGGATGTGTTAAAATAGTGATACATGGTTGATCTTGCTGCATAAGTGAGCACTTTGCGCTCAAAGGGGGGAATGTCGTGGGCTTTATTGAAATCCTTTAGTTTATATATCTTTTATGTAGTATCTTTATTCTGTGTAATATCATTGTTTTGTGAAACTGAAGTCTGTAGTATGTTCAGTGTGTGGGAAAGGAAGACTAGTTTAAGTGAAAGAGCAGGCCTGGCAGAAAATGGCATAGATAAGGTTTGGTGCCAGGAAATGTAAGCAAAACCTAAAGAATGGCACAACCTAAAGAATGTATGAATAACAGGATGAGAGGGCAAAGGTGAAGTTACTTGGTCAGTTATCTGTAAACATAGAGGGTCTTGTCTGGGATGACTTGAAGGGGTATAAAGGCTGGACAACAGCCAGAGGATGTTAGCTCACTTTGCTTAGCTTAGCTTTCATTTACTTGCTTGCTTCACTAATGCTCCGTAGTGCATTAAAGCCATCATCTGCAGTATACATCCACAGTGTGCGGACTTCTTTTGATGTTGTATTATTTAATTTGGATTTGACACCACATATGACTCAACTCGTGAAAGTTAAGGTAAGAATTTATATTACTACTGACATTGGGTGGCGTGTTCCTTTAAGTTAAATGTAAAAAAAAAAAAAAAAAAAATTTGGACATTTTGCCATGTAAAAATCGGATGTTTCTGTGGAATGACCCTTAAACCTTTTGTCCCAAGTTTGGTCATCATGGGTCTGCTTGTTCATTTAAAGGAACAGTGTAGCCTACTTTTTATAGGCAAAGTCACATTCGGTAATGAGGAACATTTAGTGTGGACACAATCATTTTACAATAAATGTAATATTTCCTTTTGCAAAATACCATAAATATGACTATTAACCATAAATATAGACAAATTTAAACAACTCTGCATAATCTTCTTCAATTTATGTAAAAAGGACTTTTCATGAAATTAACACAAACAATAGAATAATGGATCTGGACATATTTCGGTAATGAGAATTCACTGTGATTTTTGGTTAAATTGCTATAAAAGTGTTAAAATAATAATAAAAAGCATCTGTCCTTATAATGTTCTTTAGTGTCTTTGTAGAAAATATCATAGTTTCTATTAATAAAATATTGTTTTTGGAAAGTAAGACCCAGACATGTTCACTACAGCATCATGAGAATCACCCTCCTGTCATTTAAATACAAATGGCAGAAGTTACTGAATGCTACAATTGTCATGAGCTCTCTCTCTGCCTGGTAACACGTGCTGATTGAAGTCTGATGACCTCCACCTGTTCCTGCTCTGCTCTGCCTCACCCTCGTTACCTACCAGCTGCACTGCATTCACCACTCATCATGCCCTCTATATAAAGCCTTGCTTTTCAGTCCACACTTGTCAGATCGTCTGCAACCAGCACCAGTTACCTGCCTGTTTATTGAAAACGCCTCTGACTCTTTGCCTGTGATCCCGGACCCGCTCGACTACTTCTGTGTTCTCCAGCCCCGGTAATCTTGACCTGCCTTCCGTCCCTCTTCTACGAATACCGCCTAGTCCTTGACTGTACTGCTGCTTCGTTTCAATTGCTGTTGTGTGTGTGTTTCCCCCAGGACTTCCCGGATCATCCAGCTCCTGCCTTCGCTGTTCGGCTACTGGGGGAACACACACACGCAGACTCTTGGAACTCCTGTACCCCCCCCGGAACCCCTGAAACCCCCAACCCTTAAATAAACTTTTGAACGTGACGCAATTGTGGTCCTCGTCCTGTTTGGTGTCTGACAGTACGATCTGACCAAACATGGACCCAGCGCACGGTCGAACCAGCATGGAAACCGACGAACCAGAACCACCCACCGCCATGCAACGCCTGGAAGAGACAGAGAGAGAGGTAAACCGCAACACTGCTGACATTGCCTCCCTACTTCAAGCCGGCTTGAGCCAGCGTCAGCAGTTCCAGCAGCAACAGCAACAACTTGCAATGATCATTCAACTTCTCACCAACCTTTCTCCTCTGCCTGCTCCCACCGGCCCAGCCCCAGCCAGCCTGCTCACCGGCCCAGCACCCGAGTCTCCTGCCCAGTCCACTGCTACCGTGGCTGCCGGAGCCCCAGAACCCAGGATCGGCAATCCAGAGCGGTTCAGCGGCGACCCAACCCAGGTACGGGCGTTCCTGACGAGCTGCCGTGTCCAGTTTACCCTGCAACCCAGGACTTTTGCCACTGAAGGGGCGAGGGTCGGTTACGTGATCACTCACCTGACGGGCCGAGCTCGACTCTGGGGAACGGCGGAGTTCGAGCGCCAGACCCCAGCATGTGCAACCTTCAACCTATTCGCAGAGGAGATGCTCAAGGTATTCGATTTGGAATCCACAATAGCCGAGGCATCTCGGATCCTGATGAGTATTCGCCAAGGCAGAAGGACTGTTGCGGATTACTCCATCGACTTTCGAACCGTGGCAAGTCGGAGCTCCTGGAACATGGAAGCATTGGTGGATGCTTTCCTCCACAGCCTGGCGGACTACATAAAGGACGAGCTGGTTTCCCATGATCAACCCCCCACTCTTGATGAAGCCATTGCTCTGGCTGTCCGCATCGACCGCAGGATCCAGGCCCGCCGTCATGAGAGAGGGCGCCAGAGTCCATCCACCAGCACACGGAGTGTCCCAACTGCCCTTCTGTCCGCACCTGCCACACCATCTAGCCAGCCGGACCAGTCTGAACCGATGGAGATCGGCCGCACCTCCCTAACCCCTGCAGAGCGCCAGCGACGCATCACCTCCAACTTGTGCCTGTACTGTGGTGGTGATGGTCATCGAGTCGCCACCTGTCCAGCAAAAGCCGGAGCTCACCAGATGTAGGAGGAATCCGGATGAGCTCAATGAACATTCAGCCCTCCATCAGCCGTAAACCCCTCATCCAAGTCTGTCTTCACCTGTCTGATTCCACCCACACCCTGGCAGCCCTGGTGGACTCTGGCGCAGAAGCAAACATTATTGACACAGGACTTGCTCGTCAGCTGGGCTTGGAAAGCCATCGCTTGTCCACTCCTGTTCCAGCCCGGGCCCTGGACGGTCACGCAATTGGCACAGTTACCAGCATCACAGCCCCCATCTCAATGATGGTGTCAGGAAACCACCGAGAGACCATCCGCTTCCACCTGCTCAGCTCTCCAGGCCAACCCCTAATCCTGGGCTACCCTTGGCTCCGTCTCCACAATCCTCACCTCGATTGGGCCTCCGGAACTGTGAAAGAGTGGGGAAATGCCTGCCACCTGACCTGTTTGCGTGCTGCCTCGCTGCCCCCCGGCTCAGTACCCCCCAGCATTGCCCACGACATTTCTAATGTCCCTGAATGTTACCATGGCCTCCGAGAGGTGTTCAACAAGACCAAAGCCACATCTCTGCCCCCACACCGTCCGTACGACTGTGCCATTGATCTCCTCCCTGGGACTGCTCCACCCAAAGGTCACCTCTACTCACTATCCCCTCCTGAAAGAAAAACTATGGAGGATTACATCAGGGACTCCCTGGCAGCTGGACTCATCCGCCCGTCTTCCTCTCCTGCTGGTGCCGGGTTCTTCTTTGTGGGAAAGAAAGATGGTTCTCTTCGCCCCTGCATTGATTATCGAGGTCTGAATGATGTCACAGTGAAGAACCGGTACCCTCTGCCTTTACTCACCTCTGCTTTTGAATTGCTCCAGGGATCCACTATTTTCACCAAACTGGACCTTAGAAATGCTTACCACCTAGTGCGAGTAAGGGAGGGTGACGAGTGGAAGACAGCATTCAACACCCACACTGGCCATTATGAGTACCTGGTAATGCCATTTGGCCTCACCAACGCCCCAGCGGTATTCCAGGCGCTGGTGAATGATGTGCTGCGGGACATGCTGAATAAATTCGTCTTCGTGTACCTGGACGACATCTTAATTTTCTCCAGAACTCTGTCCGAACACACCCGTCATGTCCAGCTGGTTCTTCGACGGCTCCTGGAGAACTCTCTCTATGTCAAGGCGGAGAAATGCGAGTTCCATGCTCAGACTGTGTCATTCCTGGGATACATCGTCGCTGAAGGCAATATCCAGATGGACCCCGCAAAGGTCTCGGCAGTTACCTCCTGGCCAGTTCCGGGGAATAGGAAGAAGCTGCAGCAATTCCTCGGTTTTGCCAATTTCTACCGGAAATTCATCCGGAACTACAGCTCCGTCGCCGCTCCCCTCACAGCTCTGACCAGCATCAAACACCCCTTTTCCTGGACCCCAGAGGCCAACACAGCCTTTCATACCCTCAAGGCCCGGTTCACCACTGCCCCCATCCTCCAGATGCCGGATTCAGACCGGCAGTTCGTTGTCGAGGTGGATGCCTCAGACGTGGGAGTCGGGGCCATACTCTCTCAACGGGCAGAGGAGGACAACAAGTTGCACCCCTGTGCATTTTTCTCTCGCCGGCTTTCACCTGCAGAGCGCAATTATGATGTTGGAAACCGTGAGCTGTTGGCTGTCAAGCTTGCCCTGGAGGAGTGGCGTCACTGGCTGGAGGGGTCCACAGTTCCGTTCCTGGTCTGGACCGATCACAAAAACCTCGAATACATCCGCAATGCCAAACGTCTTAACCCCAGACAGTCCCGCTGGGCCTTGTTTTTCACCAGATTCAACTTCACCCTGTCATACCGCCCAGGTTCTCGGAACACCAAGCCGGACGCTCTCTCCCGTCAGTTTCATAAGGATGACGCCCCTTCCCAGGAACCTGCATCAATTCTGCCCGATCCCTGCGTCGTAGCTGCCCTGACCTGGGATATCGAGGAGGAAATTCAAGAGGCCCTCCGTGACCATCCCAGTCCCAGTGCATGCCCAGACGGTCGTCTCTTCGTCCCAGATAATTTGAGGTCCCGGGTCATACAGTGGGGACACAACTCCCGCCTTGCCTGCCACCCGGGCTCCGCCCGCACCTGCCATCTCCTTGCCCAGCGCTTTTGGTGGTCGTCTTTGAGAAGGGATGTCCGAGAATTCGTCCGTGCCTGCCCCACCTGCAATCAGAACAAGTCCTCCACTCGGCCCCCCGCTGGTTTACTCCAGCCCTTGCCTGTGCCCACACGACCCTGGTCCCACGTCTCCTTGGACTTTGTAACTGGCCTCCCACCATCAGGTGGGATGACTGTCATTCTCACTGTGGTTGACCGGTTTAGCAAGATGGCACACTTCATTCCCCTCCCTAAACTTCCATCTGCCAGAGAGACTGCCCAGGCTGTTCTTGATCATGTCTTCCGTCTACACGGGCTGCCCAGGGATGTTGTCTCTGACCGAGGCCCGCAATTTACCTCTACATTCTGGAAGGAGTTCTGCCGTCTTCTAGGGGCCACAGTGAGTCTCACCTCTGGGTTCCACCCCCAGTCCAATGGTCAATCCGAGCGGGCAAACCAGGAGCTGGAGAAGGCGCTGCGGTGCATGGTTTCTCGCAAACCCCAGGCTTGGGCACAACAACTGATGTGGATAGAGTATGCTCACAACTCCCTCACCTGCTCTGCCACTGGTATGTCACCTTTCCAGTGTGTGTATGGCTACCAGCCCCCCCTGTTCCCCAGCCAGGAAGGAGATGTGTCCTGCCCGTCTGCCCTCGCCTATGCCCGCCGTTGCCGTCGTACCTGGTCACAAGCTCGTGCCACGCTACTCAAGTCAGCTGTCAGCTATGCCACTGGGGCTAACCGCCGAAGATCGCCGGCACCCGCCTACCGTGTTGGCCAGAAGGTGTGGCTGTCAGCCAAGGATCTCCCACTGCGGGTGGAATCGCGTAAACTGGCACCTCGATTCCTCGGCCCGTTCCCTATCCAGAGGGTCATCAGCCCAACCGCAGTCCGGCTCCAGTTGCCAACCTCCATGAGGGTGCACCCTACTTTCCATGTTTCGAAAGTCAAGCCGACGCATGAAAGCCCGCTGGTCCCCGTGCCGCTTCCTCCTCCTCCTCCTCGCCTCGTTGACGGTGGGCTGGTGTACACCGTTCGACGCCTGCTTCGGTCCAGACGGCGAGGTAGGGGCCTCCAGTATCTCGTCGACTGGGAGGGCTATGGACCTGAGGAGAGAACCTGGGTGCCAGCCAGTCGGATTGTGGACCGGACACTCATCGCTGACTTCCACCGTCTGCATCCTGATCAACCTGCAATCCGTAGGGGCCGCCCCAGAGGGGTCCCTAACCGTCCTGCCCGCCCGGCTTCCTGTCATGTGCCTGACCCTGACCCTGTCTCGGTACCTGTCCCGTCTTCTGTCCACGACCCTCCAGCTCCCTCCGAGGATGAGGATGTTCACTCGGACCACTCAGAGGAATTCTAGCCCTCCACCGGCTCCCCTCCGCCCTCCCGACGTGGTGTCACTCTTGGGGACTTCTGGGGCCGTCCCTTAGGGGGGGGGGTTCTGTCATGAGCTCTCTCTCTGCCTGGTAACACGTGCTGATTGAAGTCTGATGACCTCCACCTGTTCCTGCTCTGCTCTGCCTCACCCTCGTTACCTACCAGCTGCACTGCATTCACCACTCATCATGCCCTCTATATAAAGCCTTGCTTTTCAGTCCACACTTGTCAGATCGTCTGCAACCAGCACCAGTTACCTGCCTGTTTATTGAAAACGCCTCTGACTCTTTGCCTGTGATCCCGGACCCGCTCGACTACTTCTGTGTTCTCCAGCCCCGGTAATCTTGACCTGCCTTCCGTCCCTCTTCTACGAATACCGCCTAGTCCTTGACTGTACTGCTGCTTCGTTTCAATTGCTGTTGTGTGTGTGTTTCCCCCAGGACTTCCCGGATCATCCAGCTCCTGCCTTCGCTGTTCGGCTACTGGGGGAACACACACACGCAGACTCTTGGAACTCCTGTACCCCCCCCGGAACCCCTGAAACCCCCAACCCTTAAATAAACTTTTGAACGTGACGCAATTGTGGTCCTCGTCCTGTTTGGTGTCTGACAACAATGACTTTGTCTGGAATCATAAGAACTGAAACTGATACCTCAAAGTCATGTGTCCTTTCACTTTCAATGGCCAATAATTTCTGACGGATGATGCCTTCTCAGCTTCTGCCTCATGATGGCCATATTTGCATGCAACATTTTTTAACATCATTGAGTCTGACACACAGTGTAAACCCAGTATTACCTTAATAGGGTTGAATGTTATTTAGGCACTTCTACACACTTTCACAAGTTGTTACAAATGTGTATAATTTTGTTTTACAAATTGTCTCTATATTGCCTTGAACTAGGGACCAAAGAAGACTATTATGTCTTCAAGTGCTTGATCCAGTAATGTAGTAATGTGCATATTTATTATAACCCATGAATGGCAAAATTATTTTCAACCCGTATCATAGTGACTTTAAGAGAACCCACTAATCTGTTCTACAACCTGGCTGAATGCTGGTATTCTCCACATTTTTATTTTCCACTAACTCACCTCCAGAGATGAAGAGCATGGAGTTCTCTTGGCTACTGAACTGGCCCAATGAGTAGGCCCTCAGTGCAGTGCTGCCAAGACGGACACATGACATATTTAAGGGACAAATGTACTTATCATGACAGTAAGTTCTCCATCCTTTTTGTGAAGGTGAAGTGGGGAGTCTAAAACTTATTTGTTCTAATGATGGAATGCATCTCCCACTCCCATAATGTAAGACACACTAGGCCAAGTTGTATCCCCCTTTCAGTGAGGCTTCAAATGAAGGCTCTGTTTTCCATGGACCCAGCTTACAGCCAAGATAAGTTATACACTAGATATTTGTTTATTAACAAAATAGCCACTATTTCTGTCATAATGTCAAGAAAATGTACTCTGCAACATAGCAATGGTGGAATTCAGATGGGAAGACAGAGTTTCGCTCATGCCTCCTTGAAGTAAATGAAGGCACCGTAGGCCTCTCATTGTCCACCTGTCCATCGTCCAGCTGTCCTTTAATCAGGTAGGTTGATTTGATCTTTGAAACAGGTGTAGCTGAAAGTCAAAGTCCCACAATTTATTGTTTCTACTGGTGCACGTAACATGGGTAATTTCAACCCATCTACCTGGCTGAGGAGTTGTGCCAATTGGAATCAGCTGGTAAATGATTGGAGATTTTCACACCTCTGTGGCTGGCTATCATGTCTACTGTATGCTGTGAAGGATTAGGCTATACTGCATGGTGTTCAGTGTGAATGAAGAAGACATCGCCAATGCTATGGCCAGGTCACGCTCCTTCATCATGTCACAGACATCAGTAGCTTTGTCTAACAGCTGAATTTTGGCAGATGTCATTTAGCCTAGTGCAGATTTTAATTTCAGCTGAAGAGATAAAAAAAAATCTATTTCACTCATTATTTTTTTCCTAAATGGGGTTTGGGAATAGATGATCTTTCAATAAGACAGATTTAATTCTCATTTTCATTTATCTAGGCTTAAGGAAATCCATATGCCTAATACTGTAAGATAGGCCTAGGCCTACAGCTCCAAAACCTTGAATATAGCTAGGAAATTGCCAATTTCAAAGAAATGAAAACTCAGAACAGTTTCGTTTCTTCGTTTCTTTGGCTGAACACCATCTGGATCACTCCCACTTCATTGGGATATGTTACTTCTCTTCACAGTCCACATCACTTTGCTCCAATCAGAGGACAGGGACAGTCACATGTAACGAAAGCGAGCAGTATTAAGGGAAGTGGTGACTGGTAAATTCCTCTGACGAACGACGTCTAGCTCTACCACCGGTGCGCTCAAGCCAAACCAAACTTTTCTCATCTGTTGTTCCTCGTTGGTGGAACACACTGCCAGTTCCTACAAGGGCAGGGACATCCTTTTCCACTTTCAAAAAACTCCTGAAGACCCAGCTCTTTAGAGAACATCTACTCTCATAGCAACACTTACAACAAGTCTTACTGATCCTAGCACTCACCAGCCGTTTTAAACTGACAAGTAACTGTCAAAAACAGCACTCACCGACGCACTTATTCTTACTGTACTCTAATGTTTTTTAAACTGTCCTAAAATTGTGAGAATTGTTCTAAAACTTACTGTTTACCATGTTGTTAGTCGCTTTGGTTAAAAAAGCGTCAGCCAAATGTAATGTAATGTAATGTAATGTAATATGATACTAACCAGATACTTTCCCAACAGATACTTGATATGGTGCTTTCCTTTGCGCATATTTGGGATCTATGTGCAAGGGGGGAGTAGTAAAGAGGAATATTTTTATTGAAGGATTTTTTGATTTTCATAGTTACAGGAAGTTATTGATAATAGTCTAACAGATGTCATGTGTATAGTCATAATATCAGGAAAGTGATAGTGTTGTCTAAACCATTAGGTCCCAGAAGGATCATGAAAACACTTAGTGATTGATTACATTGATATGATAAAAACTAGATGTACCGCAGAGCGGTACAAAATATGACCGCCGCCCAGTCCAGCACATCCACAAAAAGAAATCACGCTGAAAGGCCTATATGATTCTATCTCACTAAATTGCATTATCCACACTCAATTCTCACTGGTATCTGCTAGATAACAAGTACCAAAACATGATTTCATAGATTTCACATGTAAAATTCATTTTATACAACCCCACCTCCATCTTGCCTGTTCATAATTCTGAGAAATTCTTGATTGTTTGTGTTATGTTTATGTTATGTGTGTGGGTGTGTGTGTGTGTGAGTGTGTGTGTGTGTGTGTGTGTGTGCGTGCTTGTGTGTGTGCCTGCGTATGTGCCTGTGCATGCAAGTGTACATATGTCTACTGTGTGAGTATGTGTCATACGTATGATTACTGTGAATGTATGTGTGTGTGTGTGTGTGTGTATCTGTTTGTGCACATGTGTGCACATGAAATGGGTTAACATGACCCCTGGAGGCAAACATACGGAAAAAAATGGTCATCCTAGGCCCTACAGTTCTCAAGATATTCACAGAGAACTGTGTCTGCCCTACCCTCCTTTCGGGGGATCCAGTCCAGCGGGGGGGCTACAGATCAAAACGAAAAATGACGGTTCCATGCTATCCATGTGGGGGTACATGCCCACCAAGTTTTGTGTACCCCGGACTTTCAGTGTCCCGGGAATCCTTGTTGGTGTACGTCACTAAATGTACACATAAATTATTTTATTGTAAGGCCCCCCATGAACGAAAGTACACAAAACTTGGCATGCATTCGGAGGGTGTCATAATGATCCTACACTTTTAATTTTGTGCAGTTTTGACCTTGTCAGCCAGAGATATTGTGATGAAAACACCTAATTTTTTGCTTTTTAATTTTTAACTAGGTGGCGCTATACATGAAATAAGTGGTAATGGGATGGGTTGACATGCCCCCTTAAGAACAACATACATAAAAAAGGTGGACCTCCTAGGCCCTACGGTTCTCGAGATATTCACAGAAAACTGTCTCCGGCCACCTACAGGTCAGTTGGTGTATAGTAACATAAATTAATTTATTGTGTGGCCCCCCATGAACAGAATTCCACAAAACTTGGCGTGCATACAGAGGGTGTCATAATGATCCTACACTTCCAATTTCGTGCAGTTTTGACTATGTTAGGTCATTTACAACACCTCATTTTTACTTTTTTGTGTTTAACTAGGTGGCGCTATACATGAAATGAGTGGTTATGGAATAGGTTGACATGGCCCCTTGAGATCAACATACAAAAAAAATGGTCCTCCTAAACCCTACGGTTTTCGAGATATTCACAGAAAACTGTGTCTGCCCTACCCTCCTTTTGGGGGGTCCATTCCAGCGGGGGGGCTACAGATCAAAACGAAAAACGATGGTTCCATGCTATCCATGTGGGGTTACATGCCCACCAAGTTTCGTGTACTCCGGTCTTTCAGTGTCCCGGGAATCATTGACAGAAATTTGGGCATGCGGGGAAAAAAAAGAGAAAAAAATCTGACTAAACCTATATGACCGCCGCTTCGCTGCTCGCTCTTGAGCTGTTTGCTCATTTGATGAATTTATGGGGATGGGAAAAGCATATGTGTAGATGAAGGAAAGTTTCTCCTCTCGCTTGTTGTAAACAAGTGTTGCTGTAATAACAGGACAGTAGAAGAGTTTACCTTATGAAGGTTTTTTCCCTTATTAAGGTTTAATCTATTTGATAATAACACTACGCTATTGGATTTGATTTAAGTGAGGGTTGGTTCAAGGGTGTAATAACTGTACTAATACAAGTGTTTTATGTTTAGCAGTGGTATTGGGAACAATTGCTTAAACTCATAGTTGCTGCTGTGTCAACTGGTTTGCTTACCCAGATAGCAATTTCCTTTGGGCCGGATCCGCATAAAAGCCATTAGATCCGCCTGTAGCGGACATACGGTATCTGACTGTGGGCCAGGTCTGCTCCTGATACAGGTTTCAGCTCTGCTGGCAATGCTGTTTTATCACCGGTTTACAGATTTGTCCCAGGTCCAATTTCCGCAACTCAACTGGAAGTCAGGAGATGCGTTTAAAATACAAAACACCGATTTGGCCCAAACCTGTGATACGGATATGAGCCGAAGGACCATTTGTTCACAGCAGACCCAGGTGGTAATGATATTAATTAAGGTGCTGATTCTGCTAAATTGACCTTTCCCTACTTCATTGTCAACTGGCTGCTAAAGAAAAAAAAAGGTATTTTGGAATGGCACAAATTTAGAAACCATGGGGGTGCACTATGTTCCCATGGCCACTTCATTTCTACAGTAAGGCTGGAAAAGAAGATATAGTTGGCTCAATATTGATCATATGCTCGTTTCATTATTTTTATTATTACCTAGCAGTGGTAAAAGTAGTCAATTGTTGTTTGTGTCAGATCAAACAGTGCTATGAGACAACCCCATATTCTTGCCACGCATGCAGAAGTCCAAGCAGTAACGTTAATCAAGGATCTTTGGTTTGCTCACTGTCAATCTTTTGACATGATTTGCCAGCCTGGACTAGGACAGCCCAACTTTTCAAGGTAGGCTCTGCTTTTCTGCTTTTTATCTCTGTTGGTTTATTCAGAGACAACAATAAGCAAACGAGCGATTGATAACTTTACTGTAAGGTTATACTATTATTTTCCAGCAATATAGGCTAGGCTACTAGCTTAGCTTGAGCAAAACAGCCATCACAATAACTAGCCTATTTTGGTAACAGCTAACGCCAACAGGATCACTGATGATAAAAAAAACGAGTGTAATTGTGACTTAACCTATTTTCAAAAAGGAATAAATGGCTCATGTTTATTTTTTGTTGTTTCAGATTGACCATGGAGATGACTGAGGAAGACAGCCTGAATATCGATGGGAACAGTGGAATTAACACGACTTAAACTTTGTCTGGGATTGCACTTCTACAGCCAGGTTGTTGAATAAAAAAAATAATAAGACACTTATGTGTAAAGTTTTTTTTACCCCCCCTTGTGTTTGTAGCCTAGCTTATGTTTATCAGTTGAGCTGTTGGGAAAACGTTACGAACTTTAGCCTGGGTGAACCTATAACGAACCTGTTAGCAAATGTGTAGCAAACAGATTTTTCAGGATAATTAGCCCTAATTACCAATCACATTTCACATGTCAAATAAAGCCGGCTGATGTCTGATAAACGGGTCCGTACCACACACAATTAGCGGACCCGTATTGCATATGATAAACAGATCTGGAACACGTCAGTAACACAGACTACCATACGGAACTGGGCCAGTCTTAGCCCTTATTGGTACCAGATCCGTCAAACGGATCCAGACCAATTTTGGACCGATGTGCGTTTGGATGCCGGATCAGGTCCATTATGCATATCCGTGCCGGACGTTGTGGTAGGTGTAGGGTTGCCAACTTTCTGATATGAAAATAAGGAACGGGGTTAGTGTGTGTGTGTGGGGGGGGGGGTTTCGATAATACACTTCAGTACACCGGCATCCACTTCAGTTAGTGGGGGGGGGGGGGGGGGGGGGTTGAAATTATGTATGTATTATTGTACTAAATAGTGCATCATTTTACAAAATTGTGAGCTATTATTTACTAAAATGCGCACATAATGTACTACATTCTATAGCCACTAGCCTACTCATTTTCTATCTGGTGCAAAACAAGAATCATTTCGATGCAAAAACACTTGATAAAGAAATAACTGTTTGTAGCCTATTATACTCAAACCAAATAACTCTGAAAACTGAACTGGTGGATATGCTGTCATAGAAAAAAATATATTGAACATAACAAGCTGCTCCAAAAGCTCTGAATTTGGTGAAGCCTTATTTTATTTCTGGCTTTTTTCTGTCTCTGCAGCAAGTAGGCTAGCCTATTTGTTTATCTTGCACAGATGCACTGTAAAATTCATGACAAGACATGTCATCTCACGCTACGCTATCAGCGTAATATACGTGACTCGCAGTGGCTCAAATGAAAAGTGCATTCTCTGTTGGGATAGTGACTGAGACTGAGAGGTTTGTTATTTCATACAAATCGTGAATTTTTCGTTCATAGTCTAACTTATAATACTGATCTGTCATGGATTTGCACGAGTTGATTCTCAATAATACGGAACAAAATGCGTTCCGTATCAGTTCAATACGGAACACATCTTTTTCCTTGCAAATACGGGACGATTCCGTATTTTACGGAACGGTTGGCAACCCTAGGTAGGTGTGGCCCAGTTCCGTCCCAGTGTATGTTTGCTATCTGGGTAGCTGACTGTTTGTAGTGTGACTCAGCTTAGCAGCTGTATTTTCTTGATAGTAGGGGATGTGTTAAAATAGTGATACATGGTTGATCTTGCTGCATAAGTGAGCACTTTGCGCTCAAAGGGGGGAATGTCGTGGGCTTTATTGAAATCCTTTAGTTTATATATCTTTTATGTAGTATCTTTATTCTGTGTAATATCATTGTTTTGTGAAACTGAAGTCTGTAGTATGTTCAGTGTGTGGGAAAGGAAGACTAGTTTAAGTGAAAGAGCAGGCCTGGCAGAAAATGGCATAGATAAGGTTTGGTGCCAGGAAATGTAAGCAAAACCTAAAGAATGGCACAACCTAAAGAATGTATGAATAACAGGATGAGAGGGCAAAGGTGAAGTTACTTGGTCAGTTATCTGTAAACATAGAGGGTCTTGTCTGGGATGACTTGAAGGGGTATAAAGGCTGGACAACAGCCAGAGGATGTTAGCTCACTTTGCTTAGCTTAGCTTTCATTTACTTGCTTGCTTCACTAATGCTCCGTAGTGCATTAAAGCCATCATCTGCAGTATACATCCACAGTGTGCGGACTTCTTTTGATGTTGTATTATTTAATTTGGATTTGACACCACATATGACTCAACTCGTGAAAGTTAAGGTAAGAATTTATATTACTACTGACATTGGGTGGCGTGTTCCTTTAAGTTAAATGTAAAAAAAAAAATAAAAAAAATTTGGACATTTTGCCATGTAAAAATCGGATGTTTCTGTGGAATGACCCTTAAACCTTTTGTCCCAAGTTTGGTCATCATGGGTCTGCTTGTTCATTTAAAGGAACAGTGTAGCCTACTTTTTATAGGCAAAGTCACATTCGGTAATGAGGAACATTTAGTGTGGACACAATCATTTTACAATAAATGTAATATTTCCTTTTGCAAAATACCATAAATATGACTATTAACCATAAATATAGACAAATTTAAACAACTCTGCATAATCTTCTTCAATTTATGTAAAAAGGACTTTTCATGAAATTAAAACAAACAATAGAATAATGGATCTGGACATATTTCGGTAATGAGAATTCACTGTGATTTTTGGTTAAATTGCTATAAAAGTGTTAAAATAATAATAAAAAGCATCTGTCCTTATAATGTTCTTTAGTGTCTTTGTAGAAAATATCATAGTTTCTATTAATAAAATATTGTTTTTGGAAAGTAGGACCCAGACATGTTCACTACAGCATCATGAGAATCACCCTCCTGTCATTTAAATACAAATGGCAGAAGTTACTGAATGCTACAATGACTTTGTCTGGAATCATAAGAACTGAAACTGATACCTCAAAGTCATGTGTCCTTTCACTTTCAATGGCCAATAATTTCTGACGGATGATGCCTTCTCAGCTTCTGCCTCATGATGGCCATATTTGCATGCAACATTTTTTAACATCATTGAGTCTGACACACAGTGTAAACCCAGTATTACCTTAATAGGGTTGAATGTTATTTAGGCACTTCTACACACTTTCACAAGTTGTTACAAATGTGTATAATTTTGTTTTACAAATTGTCTCTATATTGCCTTGAACTAGGGACCAAAGAAGACTATTATGTCTTCAAGTGCTTGATCCAGTAATGTAGTAATGTGCATATTTATTATAACCCATGAATGGCAAAATTATTTTCAACCCGTATCATAGTGACTTTAAGAGAACCCACTAATCTGTTCTACAACCTGGCTGAATGCTGGTATTCTCCACATTTTTATTTTCCACTAACTCACCTCCAGAGATGAAGAGCATGGAG
This sequence comes from Alosa sapidissima, assembly GCF_018492685.1. NCBI lineage: Eukaryota > Metazoa > Chordata > Actinopteri > Clupeiformes > Clupeidae > Alosa > Alosa sapidissima. The sequence continues at coordinate 20,806,099 of NC_055959.1, read as the reverse complement.
TTCTCTTGGCTACTGAACTGGCCCAATGAGTAGGCCCTCAGTGCAGTGCTGCCAAGACAGACACATGACATATTTAAGGGACAAATGTACTTATCATGACAGTAAGTTCTCCATCCTTTTTGTGAAGGTGAAGTGGGGAGTCTAAAACTTATTTGTTCTAATGATGGAATGCATCTCCCACTCCCATAATGTAAGACACACTAGGCCAAGTTGTATCCCCCTTTCAGTGAGGCTTCAAATGAAGGCTCTGTTTTCCATGGACCCAGCTTACAGCCAAGATAAGTTATACACTAGATATTTGTTTATTAACAAAATAGCCACTATTTCTGTCATAATGTCAAGAAAATGTACTCTGCAACATAGCAATGGTGGAATTCAGATGGGAAGACAGAGTTTCGCTCATGCCTCCTTGAAGTAAATGAAGGCACCGTAGGCCTCTCATTGTCCACCTGTCCATCGTCCAGCTGTCCTTTAATCAGGTAGGTTGATTTGATCTTTGAAACAGGTGTAGCTGAAAGTCAAAGTCCCACAATTTATTGTTTCTACTGGTGCACGTAACATGGGTAATTTCAACCCATCTACCTGGCTGAGGAGTTGTGCCAATTGGAATCAGCTGGTAAATGATTGGAGATTTTCACACCTCTGTGGCTGGCTATCATGTCTACTGTATGCTGTGAAGGATTAGGCTATACTGCATGGTGTTCAGTGTGAATGAAGAAGACATCGCCAATGCTATGGCCAGGTCACGCTCCTTCATCATGTCACAGACATCAGTAGCTTTGTCTAACAGCTGAATTTTGGCAGATGTCATTTAGCCTAGTGCAGATTTTAATTTCAGCTGAAGAGATAAAAAAAAATCTATTTCACTCATTATTTTTTTCCTAAATGGGGTTTGGGAATAGATGATCTTTCAATAAGACAGATTTAATTCTCATTTTCATTTATCTAGGCTTAAGGAAATCCATATGCCTAATACTGTAAGATAGGCCTAGGCCTACAGCTCCAAAACCTTGAATATAGCTAGGAAATTGCCAATTTCAAAGAAATGAAAACTCAGAACAGTTTCGTTTCTTCGTTTCTTTGGCTGAACACCATCTGGATCACTCCCACTTCATTGGGATATGTTACTTCTCTTCACAGTCCACATCACTTTGCTCCAATCAGAGGACAGGGACAGTCACATGTAACGAAAGCGAGCAGTATTAAGGGAAGTGGTGACTGGTAAATTTAGATACGACACTAAATTTGATCGGAAAACGGTAGACTAGGCATTTCAAACAAGTCTTATACATCCGAAACACCAATTATTCAGCCATGGGAGTGGACGGTTGTGGACAAATGTGCAAATGCATTCTCATCCTTTTCAATGCCATATTTGCGGTGAGTAGGCTACATACACATATTTTTTTCGACTTAATATTGCTATCGACGAGAACACGAATCCAAGAGATAACATATCCTACACAAAGCGCATGGCGTAGGCTATATTTGTTTGGGGAGACATCCATCCGAGTTGGGGTTGCTGCAAAAACATTGTCGCTGTGTGCGAGCCTTTGCGTGTAATGTTAACATCAAAATATTTAATTGCATGGCAGCGTGAGGAGGAGACTGCTGGTCCGCCGAGCTGTTTTGAAATGCATACATAACAATATAACATAACAATAATAATTGTGATTATGATCATTTCAGGTCAAAGACGTTTTAGAAAGGCTGGCGAAGGCTACGCATGCCTTAGGCTACGAAACATGGACGCGTCCTGCCATAGAAAAAATAGGTCCCTGTCTTTCTCAAAGTTTCCTTTTCAACAGGAATGATCTGGGTTCACATGTGCCGCGCTCGCCGCTAGGTTGCTCTTGGTTGGGGTAATTTCGGTTGCAGACCGCAGTCGCACACCAACCAGTCTACCGCCGATCTACCACAGCCATAGACAGTAAAAGAAACCACAGCGTATCTAGTAATATAATTTCTGAGATTTAAGTCAGAATATCTGAAGAAAAGTCAAAATTGAGATTAAAAAGAAATTTTGACTTTAATCTCAGAAATTATCTGACTTTGTTTCTCGAAATGTTTGATTTATCTCAATTTTTGACTTATCTCGAAACATTTTTTTTTACAAAACGGTAGGCCTATATCAGAGCATGAAATTATGAGATTTTTGTTGTGCCTGACGCCGGGTTCAGCGCAGCTCAACATGGAATGTTTTCTGGAGGGAAGTTTAGGCAAGGCTGCACTTGAAATTAGGCTACTGACATAAAAGATAGAAAAGATTAATCAGTTTGCCTCGTTTATCTTGCTTGCCTATCACTGACGGCAGAACGAAAGTAGCCACATTTGTTTTTCTTCTTCATATTATATTGACTCGAGAGAAACTTGACTTATTATTAGGCCTACATGCTGCATATTGTTAGTCAGGAGCAGGGACACTCACAGAACAAAGCACACGCTAGGGAAGTACAGGGTTGGACAAAGCCACACCAACACAAAGGGTCACACAAACGGTAGAACTAAAAAGGGATTCACGCTACACTAAAACGCATACATAAACAGTAAAAAGACACAACCACATAGATAGATAGCAAACATACACTGGGACGGAACTGGGCCACACCTACCACAACGTCCGGCACGGATCTGCATAATGGACCTGATCCGCATCGGTTCAAAATTGGTCTGGATCCGTTTGACGGATCTGGTACCAATAAGGGCTAAGACTGGCCCAGTTCCGTATGGTAGTCTGTGTTGCTGACGTGTTCCAGATCTGTTTATCATATGCAATACGGGTCCGCTTATTGTGTGTGGTACGGACCCGTTTATCAGACATCAGCCGGCTTTATTTGACATGTGAAATGTGATTGGTAATTAGGGCTAATTATCCTGAAAAATCTGTTTGCTACACATTTGCTAACAGGTTCGTTATAGGTTCACCCAGGCTAAAGTTCGTAACGTTTTCCCAACAGCTCAACTGATAAACATAAGCTAGGCTACAAACACAAGGGGGGTAAAAAAAACTTTACACATAAGTGTCTTATTATTTTTTTATTCAACAACCTGGCTGTAGAAGTGCAATCCCAGACAAAGTGTTAATTCCAGTGTTCCCATCGATATTCAGGCTGTCTTCCTCAGTCATCTCCATGGTCAATCTGAAACAACAAAAAATAAACATGAGCCATTTATTCCTTTTTGAAAATAGGTTAAGTCACAATTACACTCGTTTTTTTTATCATCAGTGATCCTGTTGGCGTTAGCTGTTACCAAAATAGGCTAGTTATTGTGATGGCGGTTTTGCTCAAGCTAAGCTAGTAGCCTAGCCTATATTGCTGGAAAATAATAGTATAACCTTACAGTAAAGTTATCAATCGCTCGTTTGCTTATTGTTGTCTCTGAATAAACCAACAGAGATAAAAAGCAGAAAAGCAGAGCCTACCTTGAAAAGTTGGGCTGTCCTAGTCCAGGCTGGCAAATCATGTCAAAAGATTGACAGTGAGCAAACCAAAGATCCTTGATTAACGTTACTGCTTGGACTTCTGCATGCGTGGCAAGAATATGGGGTTGTCTCATAGCACTGTTTGATCTGACACAAACAACAATTGACTACTTTTACCACTGCTAGGTAATAATAAAAATAATGAAACGAGCATATGATCAATATTGAGCCAACTATATCTTCTTTTCCAGCCTTACTGTAGAAATGAAGTGGCCATGGGAACATAGTGCACCCCCATGGTTTCTAAATTTGTGCCATTCCAAAATACCTTTTTTTTTCTTTAGCAGCCAGTTGACAATGAAGTAGGGAAAGGTCAATTTAGCAGAATCAGCACCTTAATTAATATCATTACCACCTGGGTCTGCTGTGAACAAATGGTCCTTCGGCTCATATCCGTATCACAGGTTTGGGCCAAATCGGTGTTTTGTATTTTAAACGCATCTCCTGACTTCCAGTTGAGTTGCGGAAATTGGAGCTGGGTCAAATCTGTAAACCGGTGATAAAACAGCATTGCCAGCAGAGCTGAAACCTGTATCAGGAGCAGACCTGGCCCACAGTCAGATACCGTATGTCCGCTACAGGCGGATCTAATGGCTTTTATGCGGATCCGGCCCAAAGGAAATTGCTATCTGGGCAGTGTGAAGCGTCGTGGGAGCACACAGTCCAGCACCCACATTACAATATGTTTTAGTGCGTTTTTACTGTCAAGTGTCAACTTTTTTTGTAACCATATTTATTTTTTCTGTCTTTCCCTCTTTAGATTGTGGGATTTGCAATGGTTGGTTTGGGCCTTGGACTTCGACTTAGCTCAGAGACACGTGGGCTCTTCGACATTGAATTGAAAACACAAGAGTTTGTCATATGTAAGTGTGGCAACTAGTCAATCTAGTGATGATGTTCCATTAGCTGTCAGTAATAACATCAGCTGTAAGAAATAACATAATTCCAGAATATTTCAGCATGGGTCCCATTTATAGATTGTTTCTAGATCAAATTTGACCAGATTGAAGCAAATGGAGTTTCCTTTAATGTTCTTTTTTAACCCATTGTAACATAGTTGTGGTGGTGTTGATCGTGCTGGGTTCGCTGATGCTGATCATATCCATTTTTGGGTTTCATGGAGCTTGTAACGAGAACCTGTCGTCCTTAAGAATTGTAAGTACCGGTATTCAGATTGGTCTGACCTGGAACATTTTTGTCTTCTCAGAGATTTATAGTAAGATACATCCATGGTGGTCTTTTAAACGCTGTAAAATCATCTAATCACATTCACTTGTCAATTTTGAACACTGATATGAGTATCCAACTTAATCAGTGGTTCAAACAGACACCACTGTTTTAAAGGAACCGTATGTAAGAAATGTATTTCAATTAATCCGAAAATGGCCCTGATATGTCACTAGACATTAAGAAATCATGTTCATTTCAAATACTTATATTACTGACAACAGTAGTCTGGCCAGGATATTGTCATTTAAAAAGTTGCAGCCCTCAACTGATGATGTTTTCATGTTGTGTTTCGGCTTGATGCGCCACCCTCCATATCTACTAATCACAAAGTCAGTAGTGTTTCAGCATCCGGGTTGCCAGCTCTGCCAGTCAGGGGGGAGGGGGAGGGGATTCACCGCACTACAGTAATTGAAAGTGATTGCAGTACCAGTTTTGGCCACAATCTTAAATACGGTTCCTTCAACTACAGACAAGTTTAGTCAGGTTGCTGAGGCAAGTTTAGCAACAACATTATAGTAGGCTAGATCAGAACACCCAGCCCATTCCTGACATTAGGCCTACTCTCAGGCAATGTGGCCTCTCACTGTTCTTTATATAGCCTACCTGTGACAGGTTGCCCTAATGCTGACTGCACCAGTGAACCTATACTGGTGAGAAATGAGTGACAACATAACATGGAGACATAACCTTTCTATCAGCACAGAGCTGTACAGCTGTATGCTGGAAATTAAGTGACCTGTTTTGCATTACACAAAACTTTGTTGCACAAAACCCCCATTAAAATGAGGTTGACATTCAGACAAACAGAGAGCTAGCTCGCTACTCCCTCCCCCTCCCTCCCGTGCAATAGAAACTCTCCAAACACGCATCTCGTCAGTGATTTGCTGAAACAGTTTATGTTTTTATGGGCAAGGTTGGCCCAAGTTGTTTTGTGACCGTTTTTGGAGCCTAGGATGTCCACGGAGAATGCATTTTCTTACAGTGTATTCGGGGCACAGGCAGCTAGCAGATGGTGAGGTTATAGCTGTATGTAACAAAATGTTTTAGCTTAGAAACTGTGTTACATCGCTAATAGCACCTTTAATCTATAGTATAGGGATCATTCCCGTTCAAACAGCCTTGACAACATTGAAATAGTTTTTGGACACAAAATACTTTTTGCCGCAATTTTCTCCTAATGTATAAAAAGGCATATCTTAAGAACAAAATGAAATCGGACATGCCAGAAATCTAAGACCTTGGTGTCAAACCCAACATCTTAGTGTTGAGTTGCTCTGGAATTACCCATAGAGCACTCTGGCAATTTTGTACCACAGATTAAAGGGAAGTTTAGTCATGAGAATGGTTTTCAACTAGGGACAAGGTAAAAAAAAATTTTTAGAATAGTTTGTACAAGTGTTACATGCACACTATAGAGTCTCCCTCCAGACACGCGTTTGCTATTTCGAAACCTGGGTCCCTGAAGCATGGATCACGTGACCATTTCACACTATTGTCAGCATTGTAAAATGATTCCTTTGGTATAGTATCTGTAGTGCAGTTAATTTCTGCAAGTCCAGTAAAGCAGTAAAGTATGGCTCGTTTGCCATGACTGTGTTTACATGCACTTCAGTATCCCAGTTATGATCAGGAATTTGAAGTAGCCTACCCTGGTTTTGTGTTTGCGTGTGGGAACTTCCATGGGTTCCCATTAAAATTAATTGTCAACATACAGTAATGAACACAGTCCTACACAAAGCTTTGGTGTAAAAGAATCTTGCAATTCAAAAGTGCATGACTGTGCTTTACTGTACTTTATTGTTGTTACAACTTTTTTGTTGGTAACTGGGATACTAATGTTCATTATGTATAGGTAACAGGGATATTAATAACCAGGTTTCTCTATGTTCATGTAAACACCATATCCTGAATGTGATCAAAATCGGGATACTGAAGAGCATGTAAACGCAGTACATGTTACATTGACCGCTGGCAGGCTAGTAATGAAGTCAAAGTAAGTCTTGGAGAGTGGAGAAACATCAGACTGTCAAGATCCAATCAGGAAAGGAACATGGGTTTCTGCGTAAAATGTTTACATTAAAACTTTTCTAATGAAAATGGGGACGATAGTGTCTGTGCAGCTCTTCTACACTAATCATAACACAATCGTTTTGGATTACAATGAAAAGTGAATAGTGTGGATATAGGCTAAGGCAGAGGGCCTGTTTTCATGTGAAGATTGCCCTGCATCTCTAATCAGACAAGGTGTCAGTTTTACATTAACAACACTAACTCAACACCAGACTACCCTGATAAATGCCATTATGGCCATTTAAAGCAGATGTCTTTTGACCCAAATAATCTACTCGGGCATAACAGAACAACATTTCAGAAATGCTGATCCTAGAAAAGCTACCCACTCCCTTTGATGCTATCCAAAATAATTTGACTCTGGCTTTTAGCACTTTGTCCATTTAAATACACATGTAAATGCATGGAAAGTCTCAGTGAAGATGGAAAAGTAGCTCTTATGTCTATACATGTGACCAAGTGAATTGCTTGTCATTTATTGTATCTTATTTTCTTGAAATTTGTCTTCATGTAGTTTGCCATATTGTTGGTCATCATGGCAGGTGTGGAGATTGGCACTGGAGTGCTGGTGTTCATGCGCAGCAAAGAGGTGAGGAGGGGGAGGAATTCAGTGGTGGGGGAAAAAACCTTGAATTGGGTGGTTAGAGAATGGGAAACTTCTTCCCATGACCTGCTTTGATAAAGTTGTTGGCAAGCTCCAAGGCCATGTTCTAGTCCACACATGGATTTCCTCTTAGTTTGGTGATCTTTATTTTCCAATACCTACATTCTCTGTCAGACTTTTGATTAAAGTTCTGAAGATATGTATAATATTCTAAATTAAATTAATAAAAGAAATTAATAAGTCATTGTTAATAGTGATTGCACTAATGTGGAAATCATGACAATCTAAAACTTCAATGTGGAAATCATCCACAATCATCAAACTTTAATGTGGAAATCATGACGATCTAACGATCTAAAGTGGTCGTCTGATGAAGGTCATGGGCTGAGCTAAGCTACATAGCAGTCTATGGGATTTTACAGTATCTCCTAATGAGATGATTTATTCAAAAATCTCCTGTCAAATGGTCCTCAAATAGGGCATAGTTCTATGTGTAGCTGTGCAACATTGTATAAATCATTAAAACACATGTTTTGATAATGGCAACCATGAAATAATAGAGGCTTTCGGCTGGAATTATTGTTGATTTCCACCATATGACAACAGTCTCAGTAACCAGATAAGACTGCTCCAGAGTTCAAATTCAGTTGTACCAAAACGTAAGAAATACAATGTATGCGAGTTCTAAGTTTCTTAAAATCGTGGGCGGCTCTAAGGAGCACTGCTGTGTGTTGTCAGTCATGACCGCGAACAGGAAACGGGTATGCTGAATTCTAGACAAAAGTGGAAGTTTCATTACGCTAGTGCACAGCCCACATATCGATGATCTCACTAGATGACTGGGACGCCTAGAATACCCTGCTCTACTGAGCTTTGTTAGAGAGTAGGGAGACTCCTATAGAAGTTCTAACGGGGATAAAGAAAGGTATCTGTAATAAACAAAATAACAAACAAAATAAATTGTATCTGTTGTAAAGTTCTCTATCCTAGGTTCTAGGTTAATGTAGCCTGGGAATACCCATAAAACCTTTCGGCAAATTTGGAATTTGCTCTGGAGGTCCGTCTGGCCAAGAGGCCATTGAAGCCCAATGTCCAATGTCCCTAAAACACGGGCACGCAAATACAATCCCTAATCCAGCATGGGCGTGTATTTCTTTGGACTTGAGTAAACAACTACATTTAAACCTTCGTTTACAAGATTGCTACACTTTTGAAACAATAAAGGCCCATTCACACCAAGAACGATAACGATAACTATAAATAAATATCGTTCTCGTAAATATGAATGACGACGTTCACACATAAACTATAACGATAACGACATGATGAATGATATCGTTGGGGATCACTTTCAGAGCGATTTTCAGAACGATAAAAAGCTAATAGCCAATCAGAACCCATTGAATTTTAACCGTCACATTCATTAACATAAGGAGAGACTTTGTTTATCGTTGTTCAGTGTGAACGCCTTTATCGTTATGGTTATCGTTATCGTTCTTGGTGTGAATAGGCCTTAAGAGTTTAGTGCACCAATTTGAATTTTATTTCACTGCTAGTTACACCCTTGCTGGAAGTCGTAAGTCGAACCTTTTCCAGACCCACTCCCAAATGTACAGCTGTGAAGGTCTGGGTGTTAGTTAATGTATTCCAGTGATTTATTTGATATGTTTTATAAACTGTTTAAACATTTCTGTGGGGTGTCCAGTCTAGAGTACATACAGAGGCCAGTGGGGATAACAGTGTAACATAACCACATAATCACATCGTTAACATTTATATTTTATGTTGCCTGCAATAAAATGTTAAAAACTTGCATAACGTTGCTTTAATGGTTCCCTGTTTGTGTTCCATGGTTTCCAGGTATCTGAGCATATTATCAACCTGTATGCCTCCGTTTACGCACAGTTCGTCAACACTCATGATCCAAGCCTTGCTACCACCCTACGCATTATCCATGAAGCGGTAAAGAACAGGAACAAGCAAAACCCTTGAAACATTCCTAATATAACATAATTTCTTCATCACTTTAAAGGTGCTCAAATCAATGTTACTATGGTAAACGGCCTGTGTTGTTGCTGTTTTTGGAGCATGGGCTGTCTACAGACTGTTTTCTTTTTTTTACACTGTATTTAGGGGACAGGCATTGTAAGGCGATGTTTGCTGTATGTGACAAAATGTTTTAGCTTAGAAACTGTGTAACATTGCTCAGAGCACCTTTAACATAGGCAATCAATTAAACATCTGATCTGCCTTTCAGTGTTATGTCATGTTCTTTATATTTTATGTCATCTTTCTTGTGTTTTAGTTCGATTGCTGTGGGGTTGGAGGGCTACTGGAGCCGCTTGTACGAGAGACCTGTCCTAAAAAGGATTTCTTGGGGACCTTGACTACTTCCGTAAGTACAACTCTAATCACAGAAAACTCACTATTGGGTTGGGAAGGAGCTCAAAGTTTACATTTACATGTATTAATTTAGCAGAGACAAAGTCAGTGTTCAGAAGGTTACTATTAAAATGTATTCCACTACAGATTACTGAGTACACGCCCTAAAATGTATTTTATAACGTATTCCGATAGATTACTAGCCTGACGAGCCAGACCCACATCAAGATGTAGGGTCTGAGAACTCACCATTGGCAGTGCTCAATCCGAGCGGCGGGATAAATAGTTTTCTTTCAAATTCCCTCTGCACACAATAGGATAGCGCTACAACTCATGAGTCCCATGCGTTTTTCCACCAGCGGAACTAGTTGGCTAGCTGATCAAACTTTTGCCAAGTTAAAAAAAAAAAGCCTAACTCGAGTCTCGATTCATAGACCGCTTTTCGCCAGCAGCAGGGTCCGTGTATCATTCGTTCAGTTGATATTCAATTGAGAAATTCAAAATGGAAAAATAAAAAAAAAAATACTTTTTATTACAGTGCATGAAAATGCACTGTTCTGTTATCCGAAGTCTTCTTGTTCTTCCCACCAAATTTCTGCGTCTAATTCAGCTTTAACCGTTTAACGTAGAAACTTCGTTCAAACTTTGTAACGTAGGTCTTGAAAAGGACACGTGGGGAATGTATTTTTCACTTTTGTAAACTTTATACTTTTTGAGATATTAATAAAAAACAAGCTTATTTTTCCCCATAGACTTTGCATTAGCACTATGACATCACAATGGACTAATTAACTTGATTTGCACCTGTATCAACTTCCAGCTGCTCACTACTAGGACCCATCAAAGGGCCAGTTAAACTGATTGCACCTGTATCAACTGCTTTCTGCTTAACTAGGCCAACTCTCTCTGTGTCTCTCCATTCTACAAGGATATAAGGCACATTCCATCCAACTTTCTATCCATTCATCCTCTTCAAACCATTCACTCATCCACCCATTAAACTATACATCAGCATCCATTAAACAATCTGCCTATCAACATCCATTCAACTTTCTGTCTATCAACATCCATTACACTATCTACATTCAACTTTTAAACTATATACTCTGTCTCAGGCTTTAAGCATACAATCTGGCTCTCTTAAAGGAGAATTCCGGTGTGATATTGACCTAAAGTGTATTGAAACATGATACCATTCCAAAAATAATTCAGTGGAAATGCATGGATTCCAGTTTTTTCCAGTAGCAGCAACTGGAATCCATGCATTTCCACTGAATTATTTTTGGAATCTGATCCCTTGTCATACCTGTTTATTCTTACTCGTCGCTCGACTTATCGTGACTAAATTCAAGATGGCTGCAAACGCTAAACTATGTGAAGATACTGTCTGTATAAATCGCCTTGTAAGTAAACTACCAGTGCTTTTTTCAAAGTTCTCAATGTCTCGTTTTAAATGTCAGGGCCCTCGGAAGTCTACCAATGAAGTGTGGAGATACATTGAGCCTCGTAAATGGTGTAAAACAGTGATTTATTTGCATGGCTAGCCCGATGCCGAAGCACCACCATTGAAAAAGCTGTTGATAGCATCGGCTAACTAGCGCCAGATTTTGGAGTGCAGGGGACAAGCCGAGATGGGCTATGAGACATACGTTCACACTCGGTATCATGTTTCGATACACTTTAGGTCAATATCACACCGGAATTCTCCTTTAGGACTACTATTTCCTCTGCCCACAACTGTTTCAAAATACATGTCCTCACTACAATAATTCACTATTAAATAATTTAACTATTTAAACTACTCAACTATTTAACTGTTCAGCCATTTCAACTGTCAGTTGTTATCAACTATGACTCCTGCCAACTGTTTCCAAATAAAAGTTTGTTTGGCATTTTATGTTAATATACAGTATGTTTATATTTTCATGCACTGGTAATTTCCTCGAAATTACATTTTATAGTTTCATTATTTGTTTATGAATGTGATACAAACAAACAAATAACGCTTTTATTTTTCAAACTTTTGATTTCATTAGTTGTTTATGAATGTGATACACACAAACAAATAACGCTTTGTTTTTCAGACTTTTGATTCCATGGTCACATCAAAAGTAGAACGTTTAACAAACGGCCTCAGGGCCAAAACTTGCAAAAAACAAACTGATTTTTATATATATTTTGTCCGATTGCTATGACCCGGAAATTATTTATTGACTTCCATTGCCAGCTTCTGCTTCTGTTTTGCACTGTTAAATCAGACTACCAGTCCAATTATAACTTTACCACACACAATTTAACCTAAAGACAATAGCTAGCCTATATTTAAATGTCCACTTTGACAGAGCGAAAGAATCTTTTTTTTTTTCCCTCAGCCGACAATCTAAACGAATTGTTTTTTCTAACCTGTTGGCCTCGATTTGAATTATTTGCTCTGTTTGTGAATGAAGTTGTAGCCCACTTTCCTTTGATCAATGTGCTTGTTGAATGATGTGTAGTAGTTTCCCTGTCATAGCTATACCTCTTGTCTCTGGTGTAATCTCATCAGAAGTTATAGGCTACTGCAGCTGACTGCCTTCCAATGACGTTGTCAACAACAGATCTGAACTGATAGATCTAACATCTACTTCCGTGCAATAACATGGGCTGATACTACATAGGCCAGTAATTACCTCTATAATCATGGGGCATCATGGGGTTTTTCTGACGATTCAGAACGATTGCCATCGTTGCGCAAGTTGCCCAATTTCTCACTAGTTGTTAGACAATATTTTCTGTCGCTAGGAATGGCCAAAATTAGTCGCTGAATCTAGCAACAAAGTCACTAAATTGGCAACACTGAGCACTGACAGGTCTAGACCAAAGAAAGTGACTTCGGATTGACTTCCAGGTCACAGAAATCGGAACAAATAAATAGGCTTTCAAAATCTGTTTCGGCCCTGAGGCCGTTTTTTAAACGTTATACTTTTGATCTGACCATGTAATGAAAAGCCTGGAAAAGATGTTATTTGTTTGTTTGTATCACATTCATAAACAAATAATTAAATAAATAAGTGTTTTTTATTTTCATTTTTTCAATTTTTGATTCTCAATTGAATATCAAATGAATGAATGATACACGGACCCAGCAGCATCCATCATCTTTGTTTTCAAGTATCAGAGATTGGTGAAGTTAGTTTCACTTTTCCAATGAGTTCAAATAATAGACAAGTGCAAATGCGTGAATGCTATGCTAGGTTTTAGTAAAGCATGGTTTAAGAATTATTCTATATGGTCTCGCAAGCAGCCTCCTTCAAATGCGCTGTTGAATGGCAAAATACCGATGCATTTATTTGACATATCGCGCTTTGCGCCGGTAAAGGGAATGACAGATGTCATTCTCATTGGTTTAAAATGATGTTACGCCCCAAACCACCCATATGACTGATTAAAAAACCTAGGAACACCTTGTTACGCCATGCGCTCCACGTTTGATATCGAAACCCCTCCCAATGTGAACTGGACATCCTACTAAATTTGAATAGACTTTTGACGAGTGACTATGCACTTTAGAATGTCATGATAGGGCCCAAAGTATAATGTTTTTAATGAATTTCAACAGCACAAGGGTATACATGTGCCTGAAAGATCTTCCAGCTTTGGCGTAGCAGCTGCAGTTAACTGTGGGATGTTAGTTTGGGGACAAATTTGAGATCATTGCTGATGGTCACTGTTCTCTCCTCTTTATCCCCCACCCCACCCTCACCCCATACCACCTCTACCTTTTTATCCACTCTCCAAAACTGACTCTCTGGACTGTCTGAAATGCTTCCCTACACCTCAAAACCCCCTTTAAAATGCAGGCCTGCCCCGCTGTGATCTTAAACCTTTTCCAAGACAAAGCTCCACTCATCCTGGGCTTCTTCCTCACCACTGCAGCCCTCATGGTAAGAAATTAGGTTGTCCAGGTCTACACAGGCTTTTGGGCTGAGCTAGAATTAAAGGGATACTTTTTCATTGGCAGCTTAGTCATACTTTGTCCACAACAGGTCACAGGTCTGTAACTTGAAGTGTTAAACTTTATCCAGCTCTCAAATAATACATTTGATGGGTTAGTCATAAATATTATCTATTTAGTACTGCATTTTTAAGATCAAAGCGTAAGTTTGCATGAATACTACCTTGTTTAATCAAAACCTTCCCCTGTGCATTTCTCACTGTCCCTAATGTCTGTTACATTTCTGCTTGCACAAATGAATGTCCTTCACTCCTTGCTTCATCTTTTTCCACATCTCTTTATTCTGTCAGATCATTGCATTGGTTTGCAGCTCTCTTCTCAAAAAAGCAATCAAAGAGGCATCGGTTTCTCCCTATGTGCTCCTCACAACCTCCATCTATAACGCATCTCCAGCTGTTACTGTCTACCCTACCCTCACTATGCCCATAGAAGTGGAAACTTAATGTTCCAACACCCACCTCTAAGCAAGCTACATCTGTAGAGCTTTCCACAACCTCCCTTCACCTTCCCACCCCCATTCACTCGCACACTCCTTTGCTTGACATACGTAATCCCCTTGAGTAATTGGTATTTTCTTAACATTCTAGTGACCTTGGCTAGCTTTTTTTTCTTCGTGTACTGCCACAAGTTGAAATTTACCCTCCCTGCTCCACTCACCCACCCCCCCCCCTTTCATTCTTCCTACTCTTCCTCCTCATCATCAGGTCATAGGCCTGACCTGCTACTGCCTCCTGGTCAAAGCCATCAAGCAGAATCGACAGGCGTACAGCGCGCCCCATATATTCTGAGATGATGAGAATCCCCAATCACTGGAGGTCCTCTCATATCTCAATATGTTCTCTCACCATTTGGACACAATCGAAGATTGCCATAGCCACCTTTATTAGGGTGGAGGATGCTCTTACTGTAAATGGTCCGTATCCCTGTTCATTTTTTACCATTACATTTCTAGTTGCCTCTGGGAAGAGGGACCATTTTATTTTTTGTAAGGCTGTGAGTTCTGAGTTAATCTATAGCTGAGTTGAGGCATTTCTGTGTATTATTTAGTCTTATATATATATATATATATATATATATATATATATCCTTGGTCAAAATGTCTTAAATGATACATATTTTATGTTTGTTCTAAGGCACATTTATTTTTTAATACTTTTATACTTGTTGAAGTTAATTTGCTTTAATGCTACAAAAAAAAAATTAGCTTTCCGCATTGTGACGAGAAAACTGGCTGGTTCTGTGCTTAGATACTGTAAAGGGAAACTAAAGGGAACTAATTTCATTTCACATTGTCTTGTATCACTACTATACCATCTTGGTAAATTCAGCATAGTATGGTACTTTCCGAAACCCATGTGTTGTGTGAAACTGAGCACTGTTAAATAAAATGAATAGTTCTGTGTGGCTTTTGCTGATGGTGTGACTTATTTTCTTAAGAGCCCAAAGGCAACAAAAATATTTTTCCAAAAGAAAAGTCTGGATTTCTCATTTTGAAATCCACCAAAACACCAGTCTATACGCAGCCAGTTTTCCAAACATGAATTAAGTCTAAACCTCCATTTTCACAAGACCACAAGTGCATCTCACACAGGAGGGGTGATTAACTGTTTTTAGCTGACACAGTGAAACACTACACAACACCAAAAAGATTATTCAGCCTCCTTACAATAACTGCAAATAATGCATGCATGAGTGTTGTACCCAACATCCCGGCATTGAAGATACCACCTTGGTCTGGTTTGTAGGAGTAACGAAATAATGCTGTTTTCAGTTAATTATTTTTGTGTCTGCGCATAAGAAATTATTAATTGTATTACCGCTCAGCACAGGGGCCAGTATTACAGGGCCACTGGCCCCTGTTGGCCCCTATGTTGGGTTTTCATGATTTAAAGGGATGTAATCATGGGTTTCATAAGGGTTTATACTATTGCATAGGTTTTCATGTTTTAGAAGAAGTCTTAATGCGACTGCATTTGCTGTGAGCAGGGTGAGGTCAATGTATCTTGTGTAGGCCAGACCAACTGTCGGAGGAGTGGGGTGAGTGGAAAAGTAATGGGGGTACCAGGATGAGAGCATCTCCTCCTTACATGGTCAAGGAAAGGGGGGTGTTATCCAGCTGGTGAGGACAGGACCGGGAGTAGGAGGCCACTGTGTCTTATGAGGGCCTGTCCAGCTAGGAAGAGAATCAGATAAGAAGGCCCTATTTCCCCAAACTGGAAAGAACCAGAAAAACTCAAAGGTTACACTGTTTTACATATGTTTTCTATGCATTAGACTGGTTTGCATATAGTTTTATGTATGATGGGAAGATGGTTTCCACCAATGTAAGCAGCCCTGCTTAATGCTTATTGGTGAAAGGTGTTTTTGGAGATGGCTTGAGAAGGCGGCCCTGATCCTTGACAAATGCCTTAATAGCTGTTTTCAGTTCATTTTTTGAAAGTTATTACGCTGTCAATATCTTGTACAACAGATGTAATAGGGAAATCTAAAAGACTACCATCTCTAGCAAAAACTTCTTCTTTGTTGTAAACAAAATCAACCGAATTGCGTTCAGAATGGCTAATACTGCCTTCATGCCGTTTGTAAGCTTGGAGGACCCGACTTTAAAATCCCGACCTCCCAAAAGAGTGTTCATGATATTAGCTCGGAAAACAAATACGGGAAATGCATAGAAAAGTTAATAGAACTGTTTACTATAGTTTAGCAAGAAGGAAAATGTCTCGGATGAGTGTTTCTATCTGTAGTGTTAATTTAGTGATAAATTACCTTGCCTGTTTGTAATGAGTGCTCACCAGTCCATTATTGTATAAAGCCGTCCAGACAATTTCATTGGTGCACACTGCGCCCAGGTCTCAGGCGGGCATAGAGGCTTCTCAATGGAGCATGTCCAGACCGAATTTCCCAACCTCAAATTTTGTGGACGGGGTTATATTCGGCCTGACTTCCAGGGGTGTGTTTCCCAAAACCATAGTTGCTAACCTGTCCTGTCACTAGTTGGTTGGCAATGGGAAATTGCATTGCAACCAACAAAGTTGCTAACTTACTGTAGTTAGCAACTACGGTTTTGGGAAACGCGCCCCAGGCTAGCATTGCATATAAAGTAGCATATGCAAATAAAATTGGGAGTAAGGATCCGATAATTCCATTTTTTCCAAGATATTGCTGTCTCTCTCTCTCACTCATTCAACTGTGTTCACTGCCATACTTATACAAGATCGGACGCAAATATGGCAGCGTTCTCCTTAAGTGACGTAGTTGGCATCTTTGAATTCAATGGGCTCTATTTTGATGATCAGAAATGCGGCTCAAAGCCCGACGCAAAGCTTATTCTTATCTTACACCCAGCCAGTGGCGGATTTTCGCGTCATGTGCTTCACTTTTAGCTTTTACTTTCCACTTTTATTAAGCCTTGGGCCCAGGGGTGTGGCAGAAGGTGTGGTCTGGCGCATGATCCAAAATTTGCTATCTTACAACCTCTAAAAATCATTATGCCACAGACCAAGAAAAACCTTGTCTATAGCGAATGGCGCATAGAAAGCCCAGCTGAAGATGCACGGTCACGAGATGTAAGCAGCAAGATTTTTATTCAATCATTCGAACATTATCGGGGTAGGCCCTAATTGTTGCTTTTTTCAGGATATGTTTTCAATGGTAACCCCTTGTCAGTCAATAGTGAAAGTAATTAACTGTAGAACTGTTTTGTTGTTGACTATGAGACCACAGTGAAGTTAGTTTCATTTTGTTATGAGTTCAAATAATAGACTAGTGTAGATGCCTGTAGGCTATACTCTGCTATTCATAAACAGGTTTTAGTAAAGCATGGTTTAGTAGTGGAATAACTGTTTCATACGGCCTCGCGTGCAAGCAAATTCCTTCAAATGCACCGCTGACTATCAAAATACAGATGCGCTGTTTGAAGTTGCGCTGCAGACAGATGTCATTGTCATTGGTTTAAAGGATGCTACGCCCAAAACACACCCATTAAGAAACATAAGAGCAACTTTTTTACGCCAAGCACCCGACGTTTGATAACAAAACCACGCCGAATGTGGACTGGACACACCCCTAAATGTGTCCTTTTGTAATAAACATTATTTATGTACATACTGTAAACAAATGTAATTTTAACTTCATCAGCCCGTCTGCCTCATATTTGCATTAACTGCTGTGCCTGGTAAAGACACGCCTCGACCATTTGCAAATCAAGTCTTTTGTCATGTACGACGACCCAGCTTTTGTCTTATGCCAGACTTCACCATAGGTGGTCGGCGCCAATTAATGTTTCATGTTTTCCTCCGAGCCGGCTTGTAATAAACCTGGGAGCGTCTCCCTTTCTTAACACATCTCAGTTCGGTTTTGTTTCCACGTCATTTTTAATTCTCACCACACTTTCGCCTCTGACCATCCGTTTCTGATCGTCAAGATAGAGCCCAAAATATGCCGGCTAACATGTAAACATCTATAACATGTATTCTATCTCAACCCTTCCCATAACCACTCATTTACGGTATTGTGGCACATAGTTAACAATGAAAAAGCAAAACTGAGGCTCTGTGATCGCAGGTATCTTTGACGTGTTCAGAACTGCACGAAATTTGACCTCTAGGATCACTATGACACCCTCTGAATGCATGCTGAGGTTTGTGGAATTCCGTTCATGGGGGGGCATACAATAAATTAATTTATGTGTACATTTAGTGACAAATCGCCTGCGAATGGTGGTATGGATGAAGTTGAAATGTACACACACACACACACATAAAGACACACACACATACCACACACAGGCATGCACAAAGACACACAGGCACACACACAAACACACCATTAACCCCCCCCCCCACCACCACCTCTCACACACTCACAAGCGAACACACACACACAGAAATACACAGAAGCAAACACACTCATTTACATACACAAAAATGGCAAGAGTAGGAGATGGAGACAAGCGTGATTTATTTTTGCAGATTGAATGCGCAGGGCTTGGCGGTAGTCATATTTTGTACCGCTCTGCAGTACATCTACTTCTAAATATTGCTATAAACAGAACATGGGCGGAATATGGTGTGCATGGAAACATAGTCAGTGAGTGTTTGATTCAAGATAAACAGGTGTGTTGAATGCTGTGTTGTTAGTGCAAGTGCAGATATGTGTTAATGTACCGGGGGTATTTTCAACGAAAAACCAACCACACAGGATATTGATAGCATTGCAGACTTCTCTTCGTGCACTTTAGCCCCAGTGTTGTCAAGATGAGTAAGACAGCATGCACACAGAATGCTTATCTGAGCCATGCTGCAGTGTCAATTTTGATGCAGGGCTGATTACTTTTAGTTTTTTAAAGATTTTGAAAACACCTTTGTTTTATATTAGATTAGATTCAACTTTATTGTCATTGTGCAGAGTACAAATACAAAGACAATGAAATGCAGATTGTGTCAAACCAGAAGGGCAAAAAAGCAGAAAAGTGCAATGTGATATACAAAGTATATACAGGTGGTGCAGTGTAGACAGTAGTATACAGTTGGTTTACAGAAGGTGGTTTAGAGTAGTATAAATTAAATATACATATTTGCAGTGTATTAGCAGTGTATTACCTGTGTATTACCTGTAACGCCTCCCGCAGAAGGGTGGGGTGAACAGTCTGTGGTTCGGGTGAGAACAGTCTTTGATGACGCTGCGCGCCTTACGCTGGGACTATGAATATCAGTTACCAAGTCAGCCTGTGTTTTTAAAGGTATTCAATACAGTTTCAATATCAAAATGACTTTGAAACTGTTATATTAAGGTAAAAAAAACACTTGCATAGGATGCCTGTCCCCTCTTGACTTACATAATTGCACTATATGTTAGTGATTTAATAGGAAGGTACCTTTCCACAAATGCATACATCATAACTTTAATGGTTCTTGAAAATCCAGTAACCATTACACTTGAACACTTGCAGGTTGTTTGTGAGTATAACATTTTGGAGCAATGTACAATACATATGGGAAAAGTGTATGTATGTGGGGGTGAACAAATGATACCCTCTTGTGGCAAATTTGTAAATTACATGTCTGTGAGAGACATTGCTTTTCAAAGTCGATTCAGCATGTTCATGTTCATGTTCAGCACTTCAAAGACTAAATATAAACACTCTGTTGTTCTGGTGAAATGTAGTAAATGAGAACTATACACAATTTGCCTTGTTTTTAACACATCTCTGTGTCCAGATAGGGACAACACAGTTTGTTGGCATTTTTATTTGTTACACAATATGTGTTAAAAACATTCATTTTAAGAGTGTATGCATCTTCACAACCTGTTGGCCTTACTACGACATCTATATTCATGTCACCATGAAGGCAGGAGACCTTAAAAAAAAAGTATAAGTCATTAAAAAATAAAGGGAAAGATTTTCTAGTGAATTTTGTAAATGTACATTTCAGGACTTGACCAAAAAACATGGTTGAGGCAGCAAGAATCTGAGGGGGCTATATTTCCATTATGGAGGAAAGTTCTATGCTTCTACAAAGTTCTAAAACTGTGAGTGAGTGTTATTCCCTTACAAAAATTAAATGTTTGCGGCAGATTTACAGCAAACTTGTGATGATATTGGATTTGTGGGAAACAAATGAGTTCACTATAAAATATTGCCAGAATTTACCAATGTTGGCCGCTGAGAGGCAAACTTCCAGCAAAGTTCTGGCAACAAAGTGTGTTCACCAGTGATTTGCCACCACACTCAGCCAATAATGGCAAACTTCCAGTGAACTTCTCGTGACAAACTTAATTTGCATATGATATTGCTGCAATAATTTGCGGCAACTGTTCGCTAAAAACCTGAAATGTCTGTAAGGGTTTCCACAAGTCCATCAATGGTATACCTAGCAGATTGCCTAACTGGCTGAACTGAAAAGCCTTGAACTCTGGCCTTGTCAACTATCCAAGCAGACCTTAAAGGCAGTGGAAGCACAACAAGGAGACACTCTATTGACACTCTACAGTCACTGATTACTTCGGAAAAAGGTTTCAAATTGTAACCTCTTAATTTCCTTTCTCCTCCTTTCTCAAGTCTTTGACATGGAAATCAACCAAATACTGCACTGTAAGATTCTTGTTTTCTTGCACTTCAATTTTTCACAAACACAAATTTGACATAGTCCTATACTAAAACATAGTGGTAATGCTCCATAAGCACTAAATTAATAAGTGTGGTTGTACAAAGGACCATTGTAAATGATGCATTTATATTTCACTTGTGGTCATTGTGGATTAAGTAAAATCACGTTGCCCATATGAATGAAATTCTCATCACAGAGCAGCTGATTATTATTATTAAGTTCTTCATCTTCAGCTTCATCACATCAGCTGTGCAACTAATTGACATTTTTACAGGAGCTCATTTGGCAAATATTCTTGGTGATGATTCCTCATTGTATTCAGAGGGACTTGTGTGGCACAGTATTGTGCACAGTATTACATGTGTGCAGTTTTTTTTGTTTAAAACGTTCAAAAATGACCTAGACATATCAACAGATTGTGAAGACACACCCGTTTTGACCTAGTGCCCACTAAAATATAACCACTAAAATTAGTATGCAATCCAGCTAGTGTTGTAGTCTCTTGTAATACCACTTTGCACCATATGTAGTGCTACAATATATTAAATACAGTGCTAGTCAACAGAGGAATGAATGTGGCTGTGGTGACGATAACTAGATCTTACAGAATAGCACAAGCTGTCGTCTGCAAAGAAAGGTGAATGTAAGTTTTTATAGTCTTAGTAAGATTAATAAGTCATTTTCATGGCCGCCAGCCTGGCTGACACCAGATCGCTGCTCAAATCTCAATTGAGATCAGAATGGGTCATGGGACATCCTAATCCCACCTCCTAATTAAAGCGTGAAAGGAAACGAGGACAGAATGCAACAAGAATGGAGGAGTCAAGGACAGACAGACATGAGAAATGCAGTAAGGGTCAGATCTCTGTTACCAGATGAGATGAGGAACAAGTGGCGAGAGAAGAGTGGTGCATCCTACGCATCTTTAGTCAGAATGTGCGATCATTGGGCCAAGGTGAAAATCTTGCTCTGTTTTTCATGTCTGTCAACCTTCAATTTAAAAATCACCTAGAATGGAATTTTTTTCCCCTTGGCTTTGTTGAATAAGGAGAGTTCTATGCCTGGCCACAAAATGGGATACACAGTTGTTTCCTCCTTTATCTAAATCTCAAACTTTGAAATGACCATTACAAATGGGCGAGTCTGAACAACAAAAGACTGTGAAGTAAATAAAGACTGTGATGTAAATACAGACTGTAACACAAATCATCCTTTTGATCAGCCTGAGCAGTCTTTGGCTGCAAGGCAGCCAATTAGCGTAAAGCTCACTTAATTATGCATGTAGGTGGTAAATAATCATGAGGGGGCGCTAGATATCTGCTAAAATCAGCTGCTGGCCATTTTATTCCCTAGCCTAATTGTAGGGTTGTGAATGGGCTTGTGAAATAGTATCTGAGCATACTTTTGACAAACCAAAGTTTGCACACCTTCTATGTTAACATAAGACAACAAGGTAAAACACTCCGATCATCCATTCTATGTCAACTTTGAAATAAATGTATTGCAATATATGGATGGATGACAATGAAAGACCAATCATACCAAGAAAAGATATTAATATACGCTTTAATTGTCATCGTTAACAGAACCAATAACAGATTTTTGTTTTTGTTTTATAGGTATATAATAGGTTTATATTTTTAGAGTCATGTATAGGTCAAGACTTTCCACAGATGTGGACATAAAGTAGCCTAAATTAATTCAGAGCTGAAACTTCTTAAAATGCTGCTTTTGAGTCAATTGAGCATACAGCTTCCATCCATCATACAGTATCAGTCAAGCTTTGAACTGAATCAGGCTATTTTATGTCTGAATGTGTACAGAGTTTTGTAGAGAATACATAGCCTGGCCCCATCCTAACCTACATGTCTTTTCAGGGAGATAGTCTGGAACACCATAATTCACTAATGTTTCCATTGGTCTGCAGATTACCTGCCCAATCAGCAACAAGAGGGGATCGAAAGTGGCAGTGGTAAGTGGTGGTAGCAACACCTGCAAACATCAAAAATTGCAATCGGAATAGTGTGTACATTTATTCACAGCAAAGGTAGGCCAACATACATTGTTTCCTGACTGCCAATTATGTTTATTGTCTGTTTGTAAAGTTTAGGCGAAGTAGGAGGTAACGTTAGGAAACCCTGATCAATGTGATTGGTTAGGCTGGACCAATGATTTCAAAGTTAATGTCTATGCCCATCACCATGCTAGAGTTGGAAAGGATTCTCAATTGTGAGTGTCCAGACTATTCACAAAGTAAATGAGTTTGGTTTTAACCAGGCTAGATTAGAACATTTAGGCTGTATAACAATGGTCCGTTTATTGAGATGATGCTGAGATGAAGAGATGAGGCTGCCACTTCATCAATAACTGAGTGATGCATGAGAAATGAGACATTCTTCATGACATTGAGCTTCGAACGATTTGTGGGGCAAAATCCAGAGAACGGAGGACGCATGTAAATAGGGGAATGAGAACCCTGATGACCCAGATGAATTGACTAGCCATCACCATTCATGAAATCAAATGAGCCTTGAATTATTGTGATCAATATTTTGTTAGTCCAAAGAACTTTACAGCAGTAATCTAATTTGAATTTGTATTGTTTCCTGATATGACAGATGTTTTCTAATTTTTTATATTTATCTGTTTACCTACCATTCACCATCTCATACCAAAGTAATATGTTAGGAAAACATATGGGATCCAGACTTAACACACATTATAGGTTATGCATTGGCACTCAAAAAATAACTGCCTCAGGGTTGCATTGTTATGTGAGGTCTACAAATACGGTTGCTTTTGACAGAAAACATCACATACAAACAAACACCACCCACATTTTGACATTACTAATTGAAACTGTATCCATGGTGGACAATTTCTAATAGCCAGGCCAATCCCTGACTGTTGTCCCCCTGCTACTCTACACTAGAGGTCAGCAGAGCTATGTTAGACACATCTGTTGTTCTCTCCAGAGTGTTTCAGCTGCATTTCCCCTCGTGGAGCCTCTGGGCAGCCCAGCCCTGTGTGAGAACAGAACAGTAAGGAAGTAAGGTACAGTGGCAGCTGAAAAAAGCTAAGCTAAGCTAAGGGTAATGAACAAACAAACATAAACCGTTTTAGTGGAGTATCTCTGTAAGATTCATTATTAAGTTTACTGTGTGGCGATAGGTGGTGCAATACCAGCTAATATATGCCGCTCTATCTCTGTCTTAGTTGTACAAACATACGCCATCACGCCGTCACCCAAAAGCATAACCACATGCATTCCCACACCCACACACACATAAACACAGTACAAACATAACTTTTCTTTATGATTGATCCACAAAAATGAAACTCCTTCATAGTGTGTACACTGTTGTCTGACTGAACAATACCACAGTAAAGAAAGACTGAGTGAGAGATTAAGAGAGTGAGAATATGAGAGAGGAGAGGGGGTGGGGGATGATGGGTGCGGCTGAATGATGACTCATATTTTGGGTTGCCTAGCTACTGCGAGGAGCTGTTTTCTTTTCAAAGTTTTCAAACCAAAATATGTATGTCTGGATTTCATTGACAGAAAAAGGCTCAGTGGCTGTGGTGGCGAGGGGTGTGGCACAGAAAGAATAGGAGGAGCACGGCCGTGTTCTAGGCAGAAGACAACGAATGATCATCCAGAGTTTAATGTGATAAAAATGTACACACTATAAAAAGATGAAGACCAAGCCAAAAGGGGAAGCCAGGGCAAGGGAGTGGATAAAAAGAAAGGGGTCACCATGGCAACGAACAGCCTAGACGAATACGAGTAGTTTTTCTTCTTTCTGGAATGTAAATACTCCCTCAAACTTACCAACTGAGTGAAAGACTTTGGCCTTTTCATGTGGTAAAATGTTTGAACCAAAACAATGTATACAGTCAAGTGGATAGGCATGTCAAGGGCAAACACAGCATGAAACATAAACAAAAACTGAGACGGTACCATTTTTTCTTGTTTTTAATCATCTTTATCTTTGATGTATGGCATAGTGAGTATGAAGTGCTGCTAGATGCAGGGGTAAATTTGGAAGAAAGTAATTCAAAAACTGAGAAAAAAGCCCATACTGAACATAGACCACATTTTAAGGCTCAAGCAATTATCATTATGTTAAATAAATGAACTCAACACCGTAGTTTTTCCATGTTGACTTAAATCAAAAGGGAAGTTTCATTTCAATTTTTTTAAATAGTCCTAGGACATTTGTGCATGGCATTGTATATACTAGCCTTTGAAAACTGGAAAAGTTGTCAGATGTCCTGACTGGCTTCTCCTGCATGGTGAGAGATTAGTCATTTTACTCTCTGAGAGACTTCAGATGAAAAACAAAATCTCAAACTAGTCACTGATTACTCATGTGCAAATTATGTTTTCAGTGGTAAGAAAAGCCATCATGAAGAAAGCATTGTATTTTCTTAACTGACTGTGCTTGAAAGGTTAAATGGAAGTGTTCCCATCAGGTCTGTCACACCCTCATAGTACGCTCAGTTCCAACAACCTGCAAGTCCTCATCTGACTGAAAAAAAGTGTTCTTTGTAGGATTTCTTATTCCGGCTGTGTAGCTGGCCAGGGAAGGTAAGGTCTAGCTGAGACGTTAAGTCTTTGAACCTCTACTTGATATTGATTCTGCTACTGGGCCATTCTATTGTGTTTACCCTTTCATTGTGCATCTACAGGACTAACGCACTATGAATAAGCTATGGGCTGCAGACTACTACAGAAGGACAGGAATGGAAACCCACATTAACAGGAACCAGACTTAGCAAGCCACTGGGCCCTCGGTACTGAACACCCGCCAGTTTTCTTAAGGCCGGAGAGGCCACCATTCACACCACACCCGACGGAAGACGGAGAGGCAAGCTGTCCCCTTCGAGGAAAATGGGAAGTAGTTGGTTGCTTTGGATGTGCCAGCTGTTCTGTTGGCAGAAGTTGTGTGTGTATGTGTGTGTGTGTGTGTGTGTGTGTGTTTGTGGGGGCGGGGTGGATGGGAGTGAGCTTGCATCACAAACCCAAAGAGTTCATGAAAAAAAAAAAGAGAGATTCTGTATTTCGCCATACTGTGTGTGTGTGTGTGTGGGTGTGTGGGTGTGAGAATAAGTGGACGAGAGAACATTGCACAATCGTGTGTGGGAAAAGGGAAAACAGGTAAGTTTACTACTGTTTCCACAGATGGCGAAACACCATTACCCAACATCGTGATACATAGTGAGGTTTTATCAACTTTGTTGGGGGGGAGAGGGGGGTTAGGTATTATTTCATGTTTTTATCTAGATCTACTGTAGCAGCATGTTTATGACTAATGATTGATAAGGCCAATGAAAAGGAAGCAAATATAAACAGAAACCATCTAAGTCTCCAGTAGTCAGCTACAATAGTGGAGCTAGACTTAGTGAGGGATGGATAGAGAGGGGGAAACCCTTTACAATGAGACAGTTTTATGGAGGAGAAAAAAGGAAAAGAAAAGGGTGGTTTTTAGTCACGCTTACTCACTTGGCGTGCAGGCACTGCTCATTGTCCTGCGCATGTGTGGAAACATTCTGTCACTGAGGCTAGTGAGTAACCCCACAATTGAGTCACATGGGCACTGAGACTACTCATGCAGAGTACTCTCATCGAGTAGTGTAACACACCCTCAAGCATTCCCATAGTCCCAATGGGACGCAGAGATTCCCCACACCTTGGAAATGTTCTGCACAAGGATGATATGCAACTCTGCTCTTTGCCAGATTCGGTTTTCCGTGGGCCCTGTTTGTGCTGTTGGAATATGAGTTTGTGTTCGGCCATTCCAGTTTACTGATCGTTAGAGAGGGCCACACAAAGCTGTGATTGTCCAGGAGGCAGGCCGTGTAAGAATGGCCTCGGCAGCCAAGCCTTTCAAAGGTTACACGCGCACACAATTTACATGTTATGCCTGATAGTCAGCTGGGTCCTTTATTTCGGACACACCCTCGCCCTAAGCCCCTCAGAATTGAAGGTTTGTGTGTCTGTGTAATTGTCTCTCTTGCTCTTTTTCTGTCTGTAAGAGTTGTTTTTGTGTGTGAGTGTATGAGAGAAAGATAGTGAAAGGCAGGGTCTCCATTCAAGCTAGCTATATACAGTTTGTAGTGTAGATATGGCCCCACAAAATTTTTCTTTTCTTCCAGTCTTTTCTATGAGGAACTTTCTAAATGTCTCTCTTTCTATCTCTGTAGGGCTGTTTGTAAGAGTGAGAGATAGAGAATGTGTGTGTGAGAGAGAGAAGACTATTATGAGGCTGTGTCTTGAGTAAGAGTGAGAGATAGAGAATGTGTGTGTGAGAGAGAGAAGACTATTATGAGGCTTATGAACAGGCCCCATAGGCTACTTGTAATGGTAGTCTTGTTGACTGACATGCAAAACAACTAAACATAGACCACCTTGGTAATAATAAACAAGTTGCTGCTTTGGGTAATTTAAAACTGTATAAATGAAAGAAAGGAACATGCCAACTTTTTGGGATGGTGTAAGCTCATTTTCCAAAAAGTGGGTGTATTCCCAAGTTGCACTGGTGTTGCTTAATGCAGTGTCCATATTAGCAAGACTTTGTGGGAGCGACATCTGAGGTTGAATTGAGCGAATTTGGAATACAGAAAAGGAGACATAGTGATTCTTTCACAGAAAGGAGGGGGGGGGGGGGGGGGGTCATCATTGGGCATGATGAGTATCTGCCTGAAGCCCTAAGGATCCTACCCAACTGAGGTCAGAGCATAACAGAATGCCACAAGCCTAGGGTCAAGGTCAACATATTGTGCAGGCAAGCTGCTCTTCAAAGCAGTGGCAGATCTCACCTGACCCCCATCTAACCCATCCATTCACCCACCAGCCACAACCACCACCAAAGTGAAAAGGCGGCTGGGACAGGAACAGCGTGCATTCACTTTAACGCAGTTAATAAGCCAATGCTTCAAAGCTTTAGTCATAGTGACATTTGCCCTTGGAATGAAAATGATACATTTTTCAAAAATGTGCTGCTCTCTCTCTCTCTCTCTCTCTCTCTCTCTCTGACATGCCCTCCCTCTTCCAGTTCTTCCCAGACCAACTACATTCTTTCGTTCTGACTACTCCTCTCTGGCAAGGATGGGAATGAAGCGAGGAGGAACAGTCAATGGATTGGAGAGCAGATTGTAACGCTACACCCAAATCCTGGGGCGGGCTGTTATCACACAACAGCATTGCCATGATTACTCTGGGAGCTACACTGGTCTCCATGGTAGCACGGATGACTTTAATGACAATATTTTGAGCTTCCTCAAGCGCCAATGAGTCATATGGCTTCCTCTGAGCGCTTTCCTGGACAACAGTAGTAAACAATGAGCATTACAGCGAGACAATATTAGGGCGAATTATAATGGCCCAATCTCTGTTAGTTAAATAGTGATGTGTTACAGTTAGAGATGTATTCATTTACAATGAGGTGAGACTTTGCTCACCATAAATCTATTGTGCGCTTCAATTTAAACTTCAAATAAATCAATGCGAGAAAATATTACCATGGAGTCACTATGGATGCAGCTCAAATGTTTTTCTCGGCTTTACCCACGCCCGCCATGAATTCTTTCATGTAGGCCTATAATAATCCACTTGAAAGTCAAAATGTATATGTTTCGTGTGTGTGTATGTGTCAGAGAGAGAGGAGAGGGGGAGGAGGCTGTCTGGAGGTTGGTCAGTGGGTGGGGATCGTTTTGGAGAGTTTGAGTGCACGCTCATATGAGGCGGGAGTACAGTGGGCTGCAAAGTTGTAAAGGAGTGCGCAGAAGTCCTGACAACAGTTAAGAGAGTTAAGAAGCATCAAACAAGGTAAGGCTGTTATTTTAGAAACGCGTTAAAATAGTCAACAAAGAAATGCATGGAACGATTAAAAATTGACTACCCCTATAGGGTATTTCTATTCCTGGCTTGAAGTGCTTATTTTATTGCTTTAGGCTATAGCCTAGTTTAGTTTAAAATAACATAAACTTAAAAAGTAAATTACCGGCTTTATCGTAATTTGGTTTGCCAAGTGCCAAGGTGATTTGAGAACAGCTCGTGGATTTTGGCTTGTTGAAACATTGTGTTTCGAATTACAGGTAAAAATGACACATATTCAAAACAAAATTGTCGTGTAATTGAGAGTTTCTGAACTAGGAGGAGGCTACGCCTTAAATAAGCCTCACTTTAACGCTGGTGTGAAATCATGGGTGAAGTCTCGCAAAATCAGCGCACGCCCTTTCAAGTGATCTCGACACATCATGTTCGTATGTCAATATTCTTAGTCTAGGATGTTGGTAAATTTTCCATTTTGTTTTATCTTGAGTGAACTTTAATAAAACGTATTTTTGTCTATGTCGGGCTGCCATTCTATCTTACACCAGTCTTCAATGAAATAAGGGTTTAACTTCATTTGAAGAGGGACAGGGTACCTTCAACAGAGCCACTATTGTGAAGGCCTGCACAGGTCAGTCTTAGGTTGTTCCTGCTGGGTATAGCACAGGAATGTATCCTCTCAGAACGTTTCAGTGTCGGCCTATGCAAAATATTTACGCAGACGTTCGTGCAATCAATGTGTTAATGCCATTTAAAGGCTGGCATTTAACACCTGGGAGCGCCATGTGAGCCTAGCGCCTCAGCCATGATCATGATGAATCGTAGTTGTTTTGACGGTTTGGATAAGAGCTGACTGTCTCTATATTGTCATTGTTGGTATGTGGTGCCTTGGGAGATAATGACACGTAGGCAAGTAAATCAGTGTATACATTTGATTTCTTTGGTTTTGGTTTTTACATGTGTGTTTAATGTTTAATACCATAGCATCACATGTGTATTTGAGAAAGTTTATAAATGACTTGAAGTCTAAAACATATGAAGTGCATCTATTGGAGGCCGACCTTGGGGAGGTGTCTCTGGGCAGGGGAAAGAAAAGGTATTCTGGGCGGTTAAGGTGTGGCTTTTTTTTTCAATAGAAAGACCAAGGCAAGTTACAACACACCTTGTCTACCACCACTCCCCTGCCATTGTGAATATCACACATCCTGTTTTAATACAGCAAACAGTCAAACACTCCATTTTAGTCTACTTAAATATGTTGTGAGCAGTTGATCTAACGCACAGCTGATAAACGTGCTAATAAATAAGTTAGAGTATAAAGTCATACGCTGTGCAATGCCACACCCTATATAGGGAGGCAAGGTTGCAACATGTGAGTTTAATTCTGTGGGGCAATTCATCAACCTCCAAATAACATATTTATTCAGCAATGGGGTGTGTTCTGTTTGGTTTAACACTGCTAAAAACCAGTTTCTCCTCCCTATTTAATCTCATGCTCTCTCTCTCTCTCTCTCTCAGTCACCATGTTGGTACTTCTAGCTGGAATCTTCCTCCTTCATCTCACTGGCATCATCCTCCTCCTTGTGGCGACCATTAACAATGTAAGCACACACACAAGCATCACATTATCACATCTCCAAATCTCCTCACCTCAGTTCTCAGGTGAAGATTTACTGTGATCCGCTAGATGTTGGATATTGTAGTTAAAGATATGATCTACACAGTCTGTACCTGGAAGGTTCATTGAGTGTCTCATATCGTTTACCTTGCTGCATTTCTCAGCTTGCTGTCATACCAGAGCTGTGACAAGTCTGTCAGTGTTTCATCACTGAAATCTCACCTTGAGTGAATGAGTCTTCATGTTTGAGTGTCTGTGTGTGTGATGTGTGTGTGTGTGTGTGTGTGTGTGTGTGTGCACTCTTGCCAAGCCGTTCACATGCAGGCACACGCACACATGTGTGTGGCAGTGCAGCAAATACCGGACACCACTGGAGTTCTGTGCATTCCTCCCTGAGACACCTGTCTTTCCTGCTTCAGGAGATCACGCCCAAACATGCTCCCACACACAAGAATGTGAAAGAACGTGAAAGACATATTGTCCATTATTGTCTTATTCCCCTCTCCCTGTCTGTCTCTCTCCCTAGGCCTGGTGGGTCACAGACACCATCTCCACTGATATCTGGGCTCGTTGGGTGTGGATGAATGGAGCATGGAACTATACTGACCTTCCTGATATCCACACCTACAGTGAAGGTATATTTG
Organism: Alosa sapidissima; assembly: GCF_018492685.1. Lineage (NCBI taxonomy): Eukaryota > Metazoa > Chordata > Actinopteri > Clupeiformes > Clupeidae > Alosa > Alosa sapidissima. The sequence continues at coordinate 20,775,127 of NC_055959.1, read as the reverse complement.
AATATGTATATTCTGACTGTAGCCTCTGTATCACAAGAGATATATATATATATATATATATATATATATATATATATATATATATATATATATATATATATATATATATATATATATATATATATATATATATCTGTTATTACAAATACAGATTAGGTTTGGCCCATAGTATCCAGCCAGAACTATTTGCTCCTTCTATAACCCTAAGGTAAAGAGGGTTATAGAAGGAGCAAATAGTTCTGGCTGGATAGGCTACTATGGGCCAAACCTAATCTGTATTTGTAATAACAGAATCTTACACTCCACACATTTAGCATAGACAAAGTATGCTTATTTTTTGTTCATTAGGGTAAATCTTTGTTGGTGTTTTACACCTGTTTTTCATAAGGAATTATTTGGCCTACCACAATGTTCACAGTCGGACTAGATGCGATGGTGTGTAGTTGAGGCACATTTTCGTGGTTCTTAAATTGTTATTGGGATTATTATTAGTTTTAGTATTAGTATTAGTGATTAGGAATTAAGAGATATTCACATTGCCAAACCGCATTATCATTTATTTCATTGACTACAGAAATGGATTTTTCAAGTTCCCCTAGCTCTCCTCCTGAAATACATGCAACAGAAGTATGTAGTATTACTGTTAATTACTGAAGAAGTAGTACTAAATGTGGGTGATTGGTTGGTACGCACAAACACACTGCTGGAGGGTTAAGATATAGATGTGCTTGGCTGGGAATCGGGGGTTCAGTGTAATTGAGTGGGTGTGCTTTTGTGTTTCAGTTATTTTTGTGATTCACATCATGTCACACAAGCTTTTATAGCAGCTCTGCAGCTATGACAGTGTTTCTGCTCCTGTTTAGAAAATAGATTGAATATGGAGGGCTGAAATGAAGCTGTATTGCTTTGTGATTTCTGTGTCAGACAATAATTATTTAGTGAATCACAAATCTGAAGTATGTTGTGACAAACCAGCTACATATTTTTGCTGGGATTTTAAAGGGAGGGCCCACCAGTCAACGCCAAGTATTTCAGAAGCAGCCATCTCAAAAGTCTTAGACAAGACTTGTGTTGGGTGTGTCCTTATAAACACTCCAACAGCTATTCTTTCATTAGGGTGTCAGCAGAGGCTTCTCTCTCACAGAATATCATAACCAACATGTGCATCACGCCTCATGATCAATTTTCAAGTTAGTTCTGAATTCCAAGTGGTGTTGATTGGGCGGTGGTAGTGTAGTGGTTAAGGAGCTGGGCTAGCGTGCAGTAGCCTGAAAGTTGTCAGTTCAATTCCCGGCTTCCACCGCTGTGCCCTTGAGCAAGGCACTTAACCCCAAGTTGCTCTGGGGACAATGTGATCCCTTGTAATATAGCTGACATATGTAAGTCACTTTGGTCAAGAAGTGTCTGCTAAATGTAATGTAATATAATGTAATATAATGTAATGTAATGTAATGTAAATAGAAAAGCTGTTGTGTTTATGCCAACATCAGTCCTCCTGGTGAAACTCAGTGTCACTATCTGTCGCCCCCTACAGAGTATCTCCAGGCAGTGCAAGCGAGTTCAGTGCTAGCTTGTATCTTCTCCATCCTGGGCCTCTTTGTATTCGTGGCCCAGCTTTTCACCCTCGACAAGGGAAGGAGGTTCGCCTTCTCTGGCATCTTTCAGCTCCTAGCCTGTAAGTATCATCCCATTCACATGCTATGTCCTACTTATGCTTGTTTTCTGTGTCCACACACAGATACGTACCTTGTGTTTGTAGGCAAAACACACTTTCACTTGTCACATAGCTGGAATTTTACCTCCATGCACTTGACATCCATACAAACAATTTATCTCATATGTAGTTATTTGAATTCTCATAAGCTAATTGGCTAACATAAAATCTCTTTTCTCTCTAACATAAACTACTCTTTTCTTTCTCTCTTTCTCTCTAACATAAACTACTCTTTTCTCTCTCTGTCTCTCTCTCTCTATTCATTTGTTCATCCCTTGCTTCCACACAGGCCTGTGCATCATGATCGCCGCGTCCATCTACACAGACAGGTTTCACAAGAACGAGGCCAATGGCTGGTATGGCTCCTCATTTATCCTGGCCTGGATCTCCTTCGTCCTCACCTTTATTTCCTGCATCATTTACTTTGTTCTGCGCAAGAAGACGGCGTGAGCCTCCGCCCATGAAGTGCACTACACCTAACAAATGATAAGGCTTGATATTGTTTGATTTCGTTCTGCGATGTGTTTTTTTGTTTATGTTTTTGTATACATGTAAAGACGGATATATAGGTGGGGGATTTGAAGAGGTTGTATTTTTATACCTTATCCATTTTCCACCATGTCATTTGATTAATGTATTAATTATTTCAAAGTGAATACAATTTTAATAGCATTCAGAATTGCCAGATGGCGCCCGCGATGGAGAAAGAGAGATTAAGAGAGAGAGAAAAGCGAAAAAAGAAGGAGAGCAAGAAACATATTATTAAGCCAGGGATGCATCACTTCAGACGTTCTCAAGCTATTATCGCATCCTGCAAACATTTGATTGATTTTTCAATTATTGCCCCAAATAAAACCAAGTCAAGCCACGCAAAGCCCTGCAGGAAGACAAATAGAAGACTCTCTTGGGTGTGGAGAATAGAATCCAATCTCAGAGTGGGAGTCTGTCCCCATCATTCTCCCCGGCTTAGTGACTCACAATACCCAACAATACTGACTCTATGGGAACAAGCCACAGGGTTGCCCTCAGTGGCACTATATAAACTAGTCAATATATGTGCACAAATAACAGAACAACAAGTGTAATACTGTATGATAATAATAATGACAAACGAAACATTAATACTAACCTCAGACTCTAAAACTGGATAGGTCAACCCGTGAAGTGTTTAAGGTTAAGCTTCTGATAAAAAGCTTTGTGGTATTCTTTTTTTTAAATGAAATATTGAGTTGGACAGGTGAGGAACACTGTTAGGAGGTACTGGCGTGATCCTTGTCTACTTGACCTTAATCATGTGTCTCCATTTACCGCACTCTGACTCACGTGTACATATGATCGTGTTTTATTTTCTTGTTCGAGCGTTGTATACCTAATACAGACTTTTGTGATTTTTGTGTCATGAGAATAATAATTTGTATTAAAGCTTGAATCATTTTGGACATATGGGCTGAACATTGTTTTAATTGTGTGCAAATTTTTGCTCGGTCACTTCATAAATCTCACTGCTGTAGTATTTGGTATATCAGTGATGTAATATTCAAAAACAAATACAGTTACAGTGATAGCATTTAAGCCTTGCATAAAAATGACTCGTGTCTTAACTCTCTTTATTATGGGAAAACAGTAGGGGTTAGAAATGGCCAAAAGTGTTCACTCTCTACACAGCATGACATTTGATCTGATTCGCAGGAGAAAACAGAAGTCATGTTGGGGCTAGCACACACACTTGAATCCCAGTTGAGAGAGAGGTCCATTCACCCTTGTAGTTGTGCTATGTTTTATCTATGCATAACCATAAACAGTACAAGAGAAACGTAAACATATTGCTACTTTACATACTACATCATAAATGGCCCAGAAAAAGAAACCGTGCCGTCGCCAGACTTTTTCAGTCTTACATTAGTGAGAATTATAACCACATGTGTGTTGTCCACTCATTGCAGACAAGGCTCAGGGCCAGACTGGGGTAGTTGTGTTGAGGGTTGGTACAGTAGTGATGGTGGTGGGGTTACGTAGGCCAATCAGAGTGGGCTGTACTCCTCCTCGGAGTATTGTAGTGTGTAGCTGTGGCCGGACACAGACGGCGAAATGGAGGGGGAGGAGTGGGCGGCTCTGGAGTAGTACGGGTGCTGCAAGGGATGCAGCGCGGGAGGCATGGAGGCCTGGTGCTGCAGCAGCTGCTGCTGCCGCTCCTGATGCTCCCAGCGCTGCTGCTCCTGCTCCTGCTCCTGCTCCTGCTCCTGCTCCTCCTGCTGCTGCTGCTGCTGCTGCTGGAGCTCGGGGAGGGGAGAGGCCAGGGTGTCCCCAGGGGAGGTGTTGTAGTACGGGGAGAGGGGAGACAGGGGCGGGGAGGGGGGCGACGGAGGTGGGACCGAGGGCGGAGGGGGAGGGAGGCTGTAGTAGGTGGTGGGCGGGGGCTGCGGGGGAAAGGTGAAGTTGCGGCAGGGGTAGACCAGGGACTTGTGCTTGGGCCCCCGCATGATGACCTTCTTGGTGTAGTTGTTGAGCGTGGAGACGCCCGAGGACATGCAGAACAAGAAGCCGACCCAGGCCACGCTGAGAGACAGAGGATGAGAATGAGAAACAAAGAGGGACAAAAAAACAGAAGGGGGGCAGAAAGAGGCAACTAGATGAGAAGAGAGTCATCTCAAGTGCAGTTCATTTGAGGATGCCTTCACTCATGCAACAACCAAAGAGCCCTTGAATGAATTGACGGAGCTCCAGACTCACATGAGAGGCCCTTTGATCTTGAGGACCCCACAACCCAGTGGGGTTATTGAGGGAATTAGAAAAGTGTGGATAAAAACTAAGAATGAGCAAATGCTGTGTATTCACCAGGGCATTGTAAGTGTATACTGTGGAACACAATATTTATGTATATTTTTACACAGTGTAGGCTGTGTGTGTGTGTGTGTGTGTGTGTGTGTGTGTGTGTGTGTGTGTGTGTGTGTGTGTGTGTGTGTGTGTGTGTTTGCATGTCTGTGTATCTTTGCAGTATCAACTCACTAGAAACCCCAGGAATAGAAATAACTGTGTGGTTTGAAGTCCTCTGGCCCAGTGGAAACAGTGACATGGAAAACCTGCATAAACATCATGTGAGCCACCATGCCAAGCAGCCCTGGGAGAAAATGAGAGAGTGAAGGAGAGGGAGAGAGAGAGAGAGAGAGAGAGAGAGAGAGAGAGAGAGACAAAGAGGGAGAGAGGAAGGAGAGTCAAAGAATGGGACTACTCATGGAGCTTGATTTTTCAATATATGAAACACTTACACACTGTTGACACATGAAACACTTACACACTGTTCTTACACATTTTTTACCAGTGAAGCTAAAAATTCTGTGTGTTTGTGCCTGTGTGTGTGTGTGTGTGTGTGTGTGTGTGTGTGTGTGTGTGTGTGTACGTGCGTGTGCGTGTAGTAAACGTACCGCCTAGCACAGTGAAAACTGCAGAGTAGGCATTGACCAGCTGACCCCAGCGCTGTGCAGCAGGGAACCAGGCAGACAGACACAACTGTAGCAGCAGCAACATGGAGCTGATCAACAGCAGGCCTATGTACATGAGCTCCATGACCACCGACAGCCATAGAATTCCTTCAAAGAAAGAGAGAGAGAGAGAGAGAGAAAGAAAGAAATGGGGGATATAGGGAGAGAGAGGGTAAGACAGTAGAAAGAATGAGTAGGAGTATCAACAGAGCAGCGCCTGCATACACAGTATATTTAGACATTTGAGAGACAGAGGGAGAGCGCCTGGCATACAGACGATAAGAGAGGCAAAGAACAACCTCATTACTACTGGAGGGAAAGGCCACGGAAAGAACAAAGGGCGGAATGCTTTTACTGTTGGCTTGGGCTTGAGTATAGTGAGGTAGTGCGCACATCTACCTCTCTCTGATGCGGGAGTAAGAGCATTGAAGCTGCGACATTTCTCTTCTGCAAGAAAACAGAGAATTAGAGTGAGAGAGAGAGAGAGAGAGAGAGAGAGAGAGTCAGTGCAGATGCAAGTCAGGGAAGAATCCCCTGATTAAACAACACTGAGTCATCAGCAGGCGCATGATCAATGTGCGTGATCCCTTGGCTGCCATCCCTAATTAATCCTCTCTCTGAGGATGGATGTGTGTGTGTGTGTGTGTGTGTGTGTGTGTGTGTGTTTGCGCGCATGTGTCTGTGCGTGCTTGTGCGTTAATAATGTGTGTGTGTGGGGGGGGGGGGGGGGGGGGGGGGGGGGGGTGCGTGTGTGAGCTTTTAAACAGCTACAGCAGTCTGGGTTTGAAGCAAACAGAGACATCTCAGAAATGTCTGCATTCATAAATAAAGGACTCTAGGAGCTGGCAGTTCCCTCTTCATATTCTAACTCAACTCATAACTCAATCAGTTAGGACTGTAGGGCCAAACAGAGACCAGATCTGTACCAGAGATGAAAATGAGCCCTGCCAAAGACAAGGTATGAAACAACACAGAATACAGGAACTTGGACATGACCAAAATAAGATGGATAGGGCTGCTTCATTCTTGCTTTACAAACAGAGCCTCTCTCTCTCTCTCTCTCTCTCTGCCACTCTGTATTTCTATAAAATTCCTTGTGCATTGCATTTCCTCTAAATAATCACAGGAGAGAACAGCTTAGCCGCTGCTGAAAACAATGCAATAAAACAAGGTCAGGATTTGCAGTGACCGCCTAGGAAAAATCTATTTTGCACCTTTGCATCACACAGTGAAATGTTGAGTGCTGGTACCCTGTGATGAAAATATACATGAAAAAAAGAATAAAGAGAATCGAGGACACAACAGAGAGAAAACAAGTACGCATCCGAGAATCCACAACCGGCAACCGTTCTCTGTAACGGTATTCACACTAATCCATTCTCCCACCTAGAGGAAAATCTGTCTCTATCAGCTTCTCTCTAGGCTGGGCATAGGCTCGGACCAGTTATTCCCCCAGGGCTTTATTATTAAATTAACCTTTCTCCTTTTCTGCATATAATCCATAATTGAGTTCCACTGTTAGAACCCAAATCTCCACGAACAGCAGGGTGATAATAATCCTCTTTAGAGGACCTTTGGCATGGACACATACAGCACACACAAATACACATACATGGACAAAGGCATACACACACACACACACACACACACACACACACACACACACACACACACGCACACTTTCTTCACACACAATTTTTCTGCAGGACCCTAGTATAAATACCTGCACACATATTATGCAGAGTGGTACTTATGTAAGCAGTCACGCACACATGCAGATGTATGTAACACATATCCATTGTACCTCTCTACTGTAGTTTTGTCGTTCTACTGCAACTTATTTGCCCTCTTGAACCCCCACAGGTTATGTGTGTCCTAGTCTCTTGTCTCTGGTGTCCAGTCCGGGTGAGACTAGAAGGCACTAAACCAGCTGAGGTCATCAGAAACAATAAACTGGAAAAACTGTTTTGAAAAAAGAACCACTGGAGCACTGTGTCCCACAAGGTTAGGAGATCTTTGGATGACATTATCGGTCAAACACTGACCTGACCTATAAGGTCGACATCAGTAATGCCTCCCCCAAGCAACACACACACACACTCACACACACACACACACATTCCATCTATTTCTTTCTCTGTCAAAAACCCAATATAAGCCCAATATATCTGTTAATTCACACACACAAAGAAACACACTATGGCAGGAGAATCATCTTACATTCAGAAACAGTTTAGACACACACACACACACACGTGCGCACACAAGCAAGCAAGCAAGCAACACACACACACACACACATACACACACACACACACACACACACCACACACACACACATTCTATCTATTTCTTTCTCTGTCAAAAACCTAATATAAGCCCAATATATCTGTTAATTCACACACACAAAGAAACACACTATGGCAGGAGAATCATCTTACAGTCAGAAACAGTTTAGACACACACACACACACACACACACACACACACACACACACACACACACACACACACGCGCACACAAGCAAGCAAGCAAGCACACACACACACACCCTGACCCCCCCCCCCCCCTGCCCCAAACACACACACCAGCTCTCACCGTAGGCATCCTTGAGGATGTTCTCCTGGCAGGTGACCCACAGGCCTGAGTGAAAGGTGGGGAAGACGAAGCGGTCATCGCCCGTCTCCCAGGAGAACGTATCATCAGCGGCCGTGCCATTGCTCAGGTCCTCCACCTGGATGCACATGAGCTTCTTGACAGGGGAGCAGAGGGGCTTGGGCATCTTCTGGCTGCCCTCCACCCAGAAGGGGGCGATGACGGCCGCCGTGCCCAGCAGCAGTGACACCAACGTCAGCACGAAGGTGAGCCGCGGGGAGCGCAGGCGTTCCAGCAGAGACATCATCGGAGAACTGGGAGAGAGGAGTGGAGAGAGAGGTGGGGAAGGAGAGAATGAACTGATAGGGAAAGAGGACAAGAGAGGAGAGGAGAGAGAGAATGGAAAGATAAGGAAAGGAAGAAAGGAGAGAAGAAGGAAAATAGAAGGGAAAGGAGGGACAGATGAGATAACAGGAAGAAGAAGGCACAGAGGAATGAAAGTCAAGGAAGAAAAGTTGGATTATGAGAGAGGGATGAAGACTGGGAGAGAGAAAGTTTCAGAGAACAAACGTAAGAAAATGGGAGAAAAAAAGAGCAGAGGACAAAGACAAAAAAATACAGGGAGATTCAGGAAAGTGATTAAGCAAGAGAAGCAGTTCAGGAGAAAAGAAGAGGAGAATGTGGAAATGCAAACAAGGATGAAGTGAGCACTTATCTAACCAGGACGACTCCTTTTGAGCATAACCACTCTCCGGTGAGCCCGTCTTTAGATCACTTGTCCCTACTGACAGTAAACACTAGAAAACAGCAGGATTTAGACAAATCCTCTTCAATTTATGTTGACCAGTCTATGCTCCCTGTGATTAGTTATTTCAGATGTGTGCAGTGCAGGGGAGAGTTTTAATCTGCCCCGGGCCTATTGTGAGGGAGGTAGACTTGATTAAGGATTAGGAGGCAGAAACCAAACCAGGACAAAGTGGATGTATGGGCATGAGAATATGAGGGAATGAGGTTGGACAGCCGAGGGTGGGGGGAAGGAAATGCAACTGTGGCCAAAGCAATTACAACAAATCTAATCAAACACCACACTATACTTAAGGGGGTTGACATGAAGTTCATCAACGTGAATTTAACAAAAAACACATCAAATTCAAATTACATTGTGCCTTTACTTTGCCATACATGCATGCTGTTATTCGGCGCCGATGATTAAGCAGAGCTTAACATTATGTGCTTGTTGTTTGAAATGTCGAAATAACAGGTAGAACAAAACAATGTCCATAATAGAAAATCGATATTATTCAACTTACCGCTGGTCATCTAGCCCTTCTTTTCCCCATGAGCCATGTGGAGATTTCACCTGGGGACTGTGGAACCCCTCCCCTCATCCCTGTATTTAATATCTCCTGTCAGCACACACCCCTTTTTGACCTCCATGGTGTGTGTGTGTGAGTGCAGCCGTTACTCTCCATGGGTCTCTTTTGTCAGTGAGTCTGTGTGTGTGTGTGTGTGTGTGTGTGTGTGTGTGCACACACAGTTTTAAGCTCCAGTCTACTTTAATCCATCGATACAGCAGCAAATCCACACAGGACAACACTGTTCAATCTGCTCCATATTCCCTTAAATAATCTCCACTGGCTACCTTACACCCGTCTGACTGAAGCGTTTACTGCATTAGACTCTGTGATTTATTCTATCTGCACTGGCATTAGAGCTAAAAGAAAAACAATTCACAAAAAAATAAGTGCAGAATGGCACAGAGTAAAGAAGCTATGTTTCTTCCGCATAGTTTTTCTTCATGTAAATCAATGCTTTTGGTCCACTGACTGAATACAAAATGATAAAATTGAATATGAAATGAAATATTGAACTCATATATAAAATAATACAAGAGTATAACAAGGAGACTCATACAGCAGTTAATTATAATCTATTAACCTTGTTAACCTAAGGCCTGAAAATATTTCAGCTTAGTTGATAGGTTGAAATGTTTTACATACAGGCATAATCTACCAGTCTCAATGGACATTTCACACATCATGTAAAGACATTGTGAAGTTCTCAAGAGTCACCACAAGAGGGAGGTCTGAGGGATGCCATCAGACAAATACCAGTACTCTAGTAAACCCCACATGCTGAAGCAGTGACCCTGGACAGGGAAAATCTGACATTAATTCTTGCAAAGCAGTAGAGAAGGGAAAAAGTACTCAACAGCAAACCATACTGATGTGAGGTTAGCGTAAGTTCACCCACAGCCCTCCACCTCCTGAGGTCCCAGCATCACTCCTACAGCGCAGTGCCACTAGCTCTGTCCAAACACAGTGGGTATGCCTTCAGGTGTGTGAATGGGAACAACGTGCCCAGGCACACACAGGAATAACAGGAATTCATGCTGAAACAACAGTCAGATGGGTTTAGCAGCCTTATGCCTTACTGAATATGTAGACACATGCTAGCATTAAGTACACTGATCTTTCACACAGTGGAGATGAATTCAAGGCCATTCCGTTGGAGTTGTTTCAGCTAACATTGAAAGATGACATTGACCAGAAAGAGAGTTTTTGTTTAATATCATGTTATGACGGGCATGGTAACAGAAGCCAATCCTTTTTTGAGACCAATGGATGCCTCTGATGAGGCTGAAATGACAACTTCAGAACTATAACAAGCATAGTGCCATTACTCCTGAAAATGATAAGTAATAACAGACTTCAGTTTGCATTCAGTAGAAATGGGGAGAAAACAAATGAGTAGAAAGAAAAGAGAATAACTTTCTTTTTTGTAACTGTATTCATGATTCATATACATATTGACAGTTTGTTTTCTAGAACAACAGGTTTTCAATATGGTCATTCTTCGTGTTTGTGTTTTTTTACAAGAATAATAATAATAAAAAAAATGATAAAGATAATAATACCATGTGGGAATTTACTTTTAAGCTTATGGCAACACTGTTTTTTTTCCTCATGGATATATGTCTCTTTCTGTCCAACACTGGACAACTGTTACACCCACCCAAAAGCACTTTTGATTTTGTGACACTTCAGCTTTGAGCAAAGTCAGGGGAATCCGGCCCTGCTTCCAAAACAAAACAAACGCAAGAAAAAGCTTTTGTGAAACCAACTCCCCATCCCCTTCCTCTGCACAAAATCTCGCAATGATGGTTTAGCCTCACCAACTGTGGTCAATGATACTGGAAATGCCAGCATCACTGAAGACACCTGCTCACCCTTAGAATCTAGCATCCTTTTACACCAGAAGTGCCTTTTTTCTCCTCTTTCTGAAAAATAATGTCCATTTCATTTTCATGTACACTTTCTGTGCTGTAAAAATCGTAAGGATGAAAAATAAGAACACTTTGCAAAGGACCCCAAAAAATGGACAGACACAGACACAGACACGCATACCCACTCGTCACAACTCACAAAACTCGTACACACACAACAGACACACTTCCAAAAGGCAATAGATTTCCATTCTCCAAGGCAATAACGTCTCTGTGGCAACTCAACCCCGACATTCCAAATGATGTCGTTCAGTTTCCCCTGTCCTTCAGGAATGATGGGAGGTCCTGATGAGTGAACGGATTCCAATTCTGAATTCACCGTCAAGTCCCCTCATGGTCACGGTAAAGAATGATGCAGCTTAGTTTCATATTCTTCCATTAGGATTTAGGAGTAGAATACTGATAGCAAAATAATAAGGACGATTAAAAATAATTATACAGAGGTGGATTATGATAAGAAAATACAACATAACATACGTGTAAATACACTGCCTCCCTTTTTGATCTGTTGTCTGTTAAGTTCAGCCATCTTAGACTGGCCCTCAAAGGGCTTGTCACCCAAACCACCCACCCAAACCACCCACCCACACCCCCCCCACCCCCCCCCACACACACACACACTCAAAAGAATTGCTGGACAAGATAATGTGAACGTCAAATAACAACAGTGTTGATGAAATCACAACGGAAATAGTCCCAAACGTACACAAATCGAAAGCTTTAGAAGAGAGGCAGTTTGTCCATTTTTCTTCCTCAAAAGGCAAAGTTCCTCTTTGGAACCCTTCTTTTGACATTATGTTTCCTCCTCCATGATGCTCGTCTTTGTTTTTATTCCTTTGTCTGTATTGACAGGTGTAGTGAAAAAATGCTTATTTTCTTTTTTGTCACTTTGTAAGATCTTTTCAAGAGTCATTGGTACTCCATTTTAGTGTTGTTTTTACATTCTGCTCATCCATACACCATCCGCTCCAGTTACTCCAACAGACAGCAGAGTCCTTCACCATCATAGCTGACCTTGGAAACACAAACCAAGGCAATTAGCGGCATTCACTCAGCACACTCACCAAGTCTGACTGAAAGATGGAAAATGCACTCTGAGAGAATTAGAAGGTTTCTCCAGGTAAAATACACTACTACTAAACCGATTTAAATACTACAGGGATAAATGTGACTGTGTTCACAAAATGGAGATGTACAAACACTGAAATTGAAATACCTCAGTCAAGTCTCCAACTGACACTACTCAGATGTGTGAGACACCAAAGATTTCTAGAAAAAGGTTGATGAGCTAATGACATTGATACTCACATGTCCAAACCTTCTGTGTGAGTACATCCCCTCTATGAGTTCAGCCTCTCTCTGACTGCTCCAGGTAAATAACCTTAGCTGGTCTACTGCTCTGAGAGAACTATACATCACAAACCAAATCAAAAGAGGAAAATCATATTTGAATCCTCAAAACAAAAAACCTTCAATATAATACTACTCCACAGTCATAATATAACTGGACACTTTATTGGAGTAACTGGTCACTCACTTACCTTGTGCTTTGGACACCTCAGTGAAAAGTTTTCTTCATTCATAGAACAGTCTGGGTGTAGAAAACAGACTAAGCATCAAACCCTAAGCAGATATAACACAATTCCACAAATACAACAGAAAACACAATGTCTTGAAGACACTTTACAGAAGATGGTAAACACAATGTTTTGATACATTTGATGAGAAGGGACCCTTGCTTTGTCATCCTTGCTTTAGCAAATCATTTAGGCACAAATATATTAGTTGACTGCTTCACATAAATGTACAGTAAAACAGGAATATGTATTAAGATTAAAAAGGAATTTCATCAACTTCAATTTCAACACCTCTAATCCTCAATGCAATGATTGATATTCCCCTTTCATAAAGCGATGCCTTCTTATGATTCAAAACATTGTCATTGTTACTGGAAATATAACAGGTACTCCTTGTCAAGAGCATTAATTCCTTGTGGACTCACCTGCCTCTATACCACAAATGTAGTGGTATCTCAGCGTACAGCCTTTGCTAAGGCAACCAAGGGTTGCGCCAACCATTTCACAATGAGAACAATTCTAGAGGTAAAATGAGTAAAATTATAAAGAAGCACACACCAACCAGCACATATATACATAAATATTATTCATTCATCATTCTACATCTTAAGCCACAAATGTATACTCACTGTTTCTCTGGCACCGTCTAGCATCTCCTGTAACCCATATAGTTTTCCACTGACCAGAAACACCCCACTTGCCCAGGTTATGCATCCTTCATGCACCCACAACTCCTCTGGGTCAAGGGGCACTTGAGGGAGTTGGGCAAGCTGGGCAAGAGGACCAAGAGAGTCCAGGGAAGGGGGTGGAGGCTGGAATGGCAATGAGGCTTTGTTGTTGCTGGGGATGGTTCTGGGTAAATCTTCACCGGATTTGTGCCTGCGCTTGAATCGCGGATGCGAGGTGAGTTTCCTGTGTTGCGGCCACTGCTGGGCATCGTCCGGTTGCTGGTGTTGGCTTTGTGGCTTCGGCTCACCTGTGACCTCATTCTGCAACTCTGGTGGTTTCTGTGGTTCTCTTACAGTGGGTGTTTCATGGGTCAGTTCCCAATTGTGCACTTTCCTGTTGATGGTGGCACTGGCAGTTTTGTAGGAAAGGAAGGGCATCTCCTCACCTGCTGCTGGAGAAGCTGTGCCCACGGTGGTAGCAGGAGATGTTGGGTTGGTAGCATGACTAGCTGTACAATCACTATCTGTTGAGGATTTGACATTAGCAGAGTCCAGTAACTGTGTGTCGTTTGATGTTGATTCAGCTGAATTAGACATCACATTTGGTCCCGCTGTGCTGGCTCCAGGTTGAGAAAGTATCTGCTTAATCTGGGGTTGATTCTTGGGAAGTTTAGAAGCATACTCAGAGGGATAGTACGGGCCATACAGATCTCCAAGATGTTTATAATTGGCCCACTTTTGACAAAGGCAACAGAGCAGACGACCAGTGTGTGCTGTTTCAGAAATCACAGGCCCTGGGAGGACATATGAAGACGAGGGCAGAGCTTTTCCTGACTGAAGGGCTGAGTCGACCTGTTCACTGACCTTATTTTCTCTCATTTTTGCCATGTCTTTGTCTCGCTTGACCATTTGAGCGAGATTTGAGAGAGTGTCCGTGCCACTACCACCGCCTTTCCCAGACTTTAATTTCTCCTCCTCTGCATTAATGATAGTACACACAGCCCCAAGCTCAGCAATCTTCCTCTCCACATGTATATATGGAGAGAAGCCGTTGTTTTGTTTATCTAGGAAAATCCCTCCTGCATTTGCTCCTGTGTTTGTTGGGTCTGGCTCCTCTTTTGAAGTCACAGGCACAGCTCGCCGTCTCCTCCGTTGCCTGCTGCTTGGCACTCCATCTTCACTGTCTTCTTTTCCCTTTCTTTGTCTGTGTTTGCCAGATTTGCCAGTAACTTCAGTTTGTGTCTCCTCCCCCTCTATATCCACTTTCACTGCTGCCGGCTGAGCAGGTGGTGCTGATGCTTCTGAGGGTGCTGGGATTTCTGGTGATGCTGTGGAGATTGTAGGAATCTCTACCTTGGTGCTGGCAGAGGGAGCAACCTGGGGTACAGTAGAGGCTGCAGCAGGAGATGCAGCCTGAGCAGTTGTGGTAGAACTAGGGGTCATATTCTGCTGTTGGTTCTGCTGTTGCTGGGCACGTTTTTGCTTGTTCACACTTCCAACTGGCCTCCCCTTTTTCTTGCCAGAAGGAAAGTAGCCCTTGGGCACAGTACTCTCTTGCTTGGAATCAGACATTGACATGCCGCTTCTTGGAGAAATCTGATGCTGTGATCGGGATAACAAGTGATGTCCTTGACCATGGGCCGGGGAGGTGCCATAATAATCACTACTGGAATATTCATCAAATCCCATACCAGTTTCCTGTAGCTTTTGTCTCAAGAGGTTAGCAGCAGACTGTTCTCCCCTTCGAGTCTCCAGTTGCTGGTAAGTGTTTGTAAATTGTTGAATATCTGACAGGGCAGAAGAAGATGGAGGTGGAGAGCCCTGGACTGGACGAGGCAATGGTGGTGGAGGTGGTAAAGGCCCCAACAATGTGAAATCCGAGTGTATTCTGAGGTCATCCTTGTCACTTTCACCCACAAGAGATACTGGAGTCGCTGATGTACCCAAACCAAAGTCAAAATCCGACTGCAAGCCTCTTAGCGCACCACAAATTGAACTACCAGTGGAGCTTTCTTTTAGTGAATCATATGCAATTATTGATGAAGGCCCAGTGTCATCCATTCCTCTGTATGCTAAAACATCATCTAAAGACTGACCATCTCCAAGATAAGGAAGGCAACTGCTGTCCCCACTTGAAAAACGTGCACCAATATCTTGGTCATCAGAACAGTAAGATGGTGCTTCTGTATCTGGGTAATTTGAGTCAGAATCTCCATGGCTGTTGTAATCACCCCCTTTCTTCACACTTGGTGTAATTTTTTGCACTATGGCCTCAAGTTTCAGACCCCTTCCCTTTCTTGGAGGCAATACCTTTGTTTTTCCTTGTGAGGATGGTGACTGAGAATTGGGGGTAGGGCAAGAGTTTGGAGAAGGCAATCTGGGACGAGTTGTGTCTGAATCACTTTCATTTTGGTATCTGGGATCAGCATGGGAGAGTGGGGATTGATATGAACTTGGTCCTGTCTTTTGAGTTCCATCCTGGTGCAACCTTTTAGCAGGTATTGGGGAAATAAAAGAACGGACTCTCCTCCTCATCATCAACGGGTTTGGTTCCCCTGACCCGCCTGTTCTGAACTGACGGCCCTGGGGAGTACCTTGGTTTCCACCAGTGCTGGTTGTGTGACCAGTAGAATTAGTGACAGAATTAGAAGCTGGAATGGGAGGAAGGGGTTTCCCTGTGTCCGGCATGACTGCCCGAGGGCTCTTAGTCTCTGGGTGTATGGATCCTGCAGTGGGTTGGGCAGATATTGGCTCAGGAGGTGCTGCAGAAGCAGGCTGCTGGATCCTTTGGGAAGCGTCTCCCTCCAGTATTCCTCCTCCACTTTCTCTTGCTGCAAAGGCTTCCCACATCTTCATATCATAGAAGGCTCCGGGATATTGTGACTGTTGCCTAGGTAACTGAGATGAATTGGTCAGGCCATCTGTCGGAGACATCATTTTCCGCTCAGGTTGTTTTTGAGGTGCGTGAAGGTCAGAGTTGGGCAGCATTTCGCTAGGTCTGTTGGGATTTGCTGCCCAGTCATGTCTGCCATCACCATCGTGAGTGTGGTGGAGGGAGAGGGGATGGGGATATCCCTCTGATTTGTTACTGAGCTGGGATTGTGAAGACGTCACACCGTAACCATGGTAGGAGGGATTATGCCCTTTACTCAGCTCTGCATTTCCCTCTCTACTGTCACCATATGGATAGCTAGTGTATACAGATGCATGGCTCCCAGATACATCAAGTCCTTGAGGGCAGGGCTGTGGCCTTCGTGGAGACATCAAAGGGTTTTGGATGGAATGATGGGGAGCTGGGTGTGGATGGTGGCGAGTGGTGGTGGCAAGATCAATGCTGCCACCACAGGTCCTATGATGGTTGGAATGTATATCTGCAGATGGGACAGCACATTTGCTCTTCTTCTTGGTAGCATCAACAGACAGATCTTCTCCACTTTGATTTGTGGCCTCAATTGTGGTGACAGGCTCTTCAGTTTTTACTTCTGGCTTATCTCCTGATAGATCCTTTCTGTTGTCTTGCTCGTGTGTTATTGCAGAAAATGTCTGTTGTATAACTGAAGCTGCAGGTGTCCCAAACTGACTCATCTCTTGCTCAGGAGTTCTTCTAGATGGAGACACATCACATATAACTGAGCGTCGCTCTGAGGATGGTGACAAAATTGAAGCAGGTTGTGTCTGACTGGTGGGGGTCACACTGTCAGCCAGCCGATCAACTTCCTGTAAAAGCAGCTGTTGTACTGCTGAAGGAGGAGTGGTCAAACAGGACGATTTCCTCTGTGGCAAGGAGTAGTCAGCTAAATTGATGTGCTTTGGGGGAGGACCTGCAGTCAAATCTGTGGGCTGTTGCATGTGGGAAGACTGATTTGGTGATGCACCTATTCTGCTCTTCTGATCAGAGGAGCCACAGTGCATCCCCTTTAGTCTCTGCGTTTCTGGATCCCATGAAGAATGAGGCAGTCCTGGTCCTAGATCATTCCCAGAGCCCTGGACCTGATTCAGAGGATGAGGCTTCCCTGTGGTCATTTCTGCAAGTTGAACCCCACCCATGAGAGCTGGAGAACTTACTCCATGAGGTTTCATGCCTTCCATCATGCCATAGGGATGTCTAGGTTGGTAGTGGGGTTGAGCCATGTTTGGAGACTGCAAGTGAGCATTAACTTGTTCAGGACGTCCATACCTCCTGTCTATGTGATAGCCTTGAAGGACCTCTTGTAAAAGGCTAGGATACGGTTGTTGCATCTGAGAATTACTGTCTTCAGGTCTTGGTCCCATACCCATTGCTCTCCTCACTTGAGCATCAAGTGCCATGATCCCAGAATTCTTTCTAGGTACAGAGCCATATGTTGGCTGCAGTTGATTATATCCTTGATATCTTGCATTCGCTGCCATCCCTGCTCCTGGACCCATTCTACCTCTGTTCTTCATGCCCATGCAGGTATTATAGGACATATCATGGTTCCCATACTTATAAGGACCCATATGTGAAGACATTTGTCCAAAGTCAGGTTTAGAGGATGTGTCGTACTGTCCAGGGTATTGGTCAACGGGAGCATCACCATCACCGTTGTGGCTGCGTGAATCTCTAAGGAACTTCCTGTCTTCAGGAAAGTTCTGTTGACTAGAGTGCAGAGGGCCGCCATATTGTGGAGACAACGGTGTATTTTCAGGATGCTTTGACATTTCAGGTTGATTACAGTCAGGGCGAGTTGACACAATTACACCAACTCCTCCATGTTGTGGCTCAGCAGCATTCAAAGTCCTGTCAGATACAAAGTTTTGGCCCTTGTCTGGCCTCCCTTCCTTGTTTTCATTTTGTTTGGGGCTTAACATTTCCTCCTTACAATTGCCTACAGTCTGCATCTTCTTTGATTCATCTCCTTCAGGAAGGCCTCCATGGTCTCGTCTATGAACATTTTCCCATTTTTTGTTTGCCTCTTCAGTCTCAGTTTTAGTGTTCCTTTCCATTTTAATTTCACCCGGTTCCCTTTCTCTAACCCCATTTTTAGAGTCAGCATTTGTAGCGTCAGACTCCATATAGCAGTTAGATAGTGAGGAGTGGGATGGGGAGGGAGTCGATGATGACGTTATGGAAGAGGGAGGAAGGCAGTGGGGTAAATTTGGACTAGGCTGTGCAGAGGGCATAGAAGGCGATGAGGATGATGAGGGGGTCTGATTTTCAGGTGTTTTTGTTTGAGCTCCACCAGCACCTGAATACTGAGCTGATGACTGTTTTTTAGAGACTTCAGTGTCAACTCGAAGTGGCAATCTGCGGCAACTTTGCTCAGTTGGATGCTGGGGATGAGCGGTGGTCTGTTCTCTGTGGCTCTTGGGGGGAGGGTAATAGCTGTTCGGTTCAGACTCATTGCTCGTGCCCCTCATTTGCCTCAATCTCTTCGGTTCGCCATCCGAGAAAATCTCTGCCTGTTCCTCTTTGGCCTCTGCAGTTCTTTCTGGCCTGGAGGAGAGATCTTCAACCACTTCTCTGTCAGAGCTGCCACCATCACTAACTGCCACTCCACAATCTTCTTTCCCAGGGCCATGTCCCAGAGCACCCTGGGTCTTTGATTGAGAGGAGGGCACAACTTGTGACAAAGACTGGACATTGGGGTGTTGTCCCCCATCTTTGCCTCTCTTGTTGGAAAGCAGAGAGTCAGTCAGCAACATGTGTTGTACTGTATTGGGTAAGTTAGCCACTTGAGATGTAAGGGCATTTAAACTGTTAAGCCCAGGATCTTGCATGATTTTTTGGGGGCAAGAGGGGTATATAGAGGGTGGCCCTTCTTCCCTAGGTGCTGCTGCTACCTTACTACCAACTCCAGATCGGCCTGTGTTGACAGCAGGGTGACCGCCTTTACCACCAATGCTACTCCCACAACTACTTATGCTGCTGTTGGAGTGGGGAGTTGGACTTAGCTGAGGCACAGTCTGCAGTAACCTGCCATGACTGTGACTGTGGCTGCTGCTGCGAGGGTTTGAGAGGGAGCTCTGAGATGGTGGCTGTACCAGGGAAGCAGAGGCATTTCCAGAGCCTTCAGAGACGCCCATGAGGGGTGAAGAGGACGAGCTACAGCTGGGAGACTGCACGGCTGACGCAGCCGGCGACGGATTGGATATGGGGCTAAAGTTTTGCTGCATTTGGGCTGGTTGGGTTTGCGAGTTCATGGGAGATTTTGAGACCTCTTGAGGAGTTAGTTGTGGCATGGCAGGACTAGCCAACGGAACAGAGGACTGGGAATGCTTTGAATATGCATGACTTGCCTGAGCTGCGTGAGGCTGCATTTTTACAGAAGGGTCATAGCCCGTTGCCAAACTGTGCTGGATGTTGCGCTGGCCGTGGCCAGCATGTTTGTGAAGGGAATGGGACTGAGGGGAAAACTGTGGATGGCTGGCAGGGTAGGGCTGGCCCATGCTCTCAGATGGCCCTGTGCTGTTCGATGGGGCAGGATTGGAGTGGGTGGGTGAGCTGTTTACTTTAACATCGATGGCACCACTGCCGCTGCCATCATATCTGTGTGGTGGGGAGTTGTACATTCCAGCTGATCCTGATGGATAGTGTGAAAACTGAGGGGGTATTCTGTGACTGTGCAGAGGGTAAGACCTGTGAGGCTGCCCTTGGTGTAGTGCCTGGTGTGAGGGGTATTTCTGGCTGTGCTGGCGTTGGTGCATGGGGGATGCTGACACTGGCTGCATAGAGGGGGCCTGGCCCATGCTGTACTGCTGGGAGGGGGAAAATGACCCTGCACCACTGCTACTGCTGCCACTTCCCCCAGACACAGCAGAGGACCCATAGTCCAGGGGATATGGAGACATCATTCCTGAGGCCGAACCTGACCCCACGCCATGTCTGTACTGGTGGGGCATGTGCCCGTCCATATTTGAGTACCCAAAACCTGTGCCATACCCCATAGCCCCTCGTCTGGTTCTGTCTCTACCACTCACTGAGAAATAGTACTCCATGTCTTTTCTGTAGGGGTTGCTATTGCCTCCACTGTGGGGGCTGCTTTGTGCCACCACTTCCCCTGTTGCTCTGCTTCTTGACCCATATCCGTGCATGTGAGCAGCATGGCCAGGGTGCTGCTGCCCGCGATGAAGCAAGTGACCTTGACCATGACTTTGAGGGTTTGCTTGGGCTTGCTGTTGCATGACAGCATACTCCTCTATTGATCTTGGGGATATCTGAGGTTCCCCTGAGTGTGGTGGATATGGCGAGCCAACCATGCTCCCACTCCTGTTGGTAAAGCCAGGGTGAAGAGAAGCAGGACTGTTGGGAAAGTTTTGCATTTTTTAAACTTTGTTTGGGGCTTCTGAAACTTTTCAGACTTATTTATGAGATATCTGGAAGGGACACCTTGTGAAATGTTCCAGGACCAACAGCTTGTTCAGAGAGCTTTTCTATATGGGTTAAATATAGAAGATGTCACTGAAAATTAAGTGCGTAAGTGTATGAAGTTTCCAGCTGGTTTTCACAAAATAAGCACAAGTTCATCACAGCCAGGAGATACTGACGCAGCAATTCATGGGGCAGCCTGGTAGTAAATATATATCTAAAAAACAACTTTGAAGAGAGATTCTGAAGCTGGAAATGCAATGACAAAATGTGTTGTTTTTGTACGTTTGCAGGTAAATATGTTGAACCTTACGAGATGGCCTGAAAATAAATAATTGAGAAGTTGAAGCATTGAGTTCAAATTTCCACTGACAGCAACCGAGGGTGTGATGATGTGTAGTGTAGCAGCAGTTACATTCAGAAAAACGTTGCAGATGTTATTATCTCTATGCAGCTGTTGAAGTTTGGCACACACACACAAAAATAAAAGTTTTTTGGTGAA
Source organism: Alosa sapidissima (assembly GCF_018492685.1). Classification (NCBI taxonomy): domain Eukaryota; kingdom Metazoa; phylum Chordata; class Actinopteri; order Clupeiformes; family Clupeidae; genus Alosa; species Alosa sapidissima. The sequence continues at coordinate 20,753,978 of NC_055959.1, read as the reverse complement.
TGGAGTTCAAAAGTACACCAGTTCTGTTAGATGACCTCAGAAAGTCAATTACATTGTCCCACCAGAAAAGGTGAAAAAAATTCAATGTGGTCACGCTGAAAATGCCCACAAGGGAGTCAACATAAGTGTGACTGCAGTCACTGCAAACTGTCAGTTCTGGCAAATTGCACACAAATGCTGTTTTCAGGTAGTTCTATACGCTTCTGTCTAGCAGCCCAGCTGTCAAATGCTAAAATGACCAGTCCTTACATATGTTCACTGATATTAATGGCAATATGATTAAATAGATTTCATGGATTTCATTTCTCTCCTTTAGAATACTGCGAGTGAACTGTATTTTTTGATGTTTAAAAAATTCTTTGGTCCCCAGAAATCCTTTTTTTCTTTTGCACTCCAATTTTGTTGTTCTTCCCTTTTTATTTGTTCCTTGCTTTATAGTGTGAACATCTGATTCTCTGATATATTCCACACTGCTTCGTTGTTTTCCTTCCATTCATTTAAAAGGTCATTTGGCCTAGTTCCTCTTCATGTGGTACCATCTGAAGGTAAGGCTTTTCATTGTGATCACAAGTCTGTTTTCTGTCTTCAACAGTTAGGCCTATGTCAATGTAGACCTTTCTTTTTGATGAGAAGGGAGGACACCATCTGTAAAAAACACAAGTAAGTATGAAAATATTTGTTCCTCCAACAACATAAAAATGACATACACTGCAAAGTCAACATTACTCTGGCTAGTACATGGGTGAAAACCAGCAGACAATGAAGGCTTGCAGTTATTCATCTAACACCTAAAAATGTGAACTTTCCTTGACCGGAATATTCTCATCACCCAGATCCATCTTCCTTGCTATGGTAAACTGCAGATGCCTTAATTTTTCATGTATGACTATCTAGTAGTACTGAACATTGTAGTCAGACATTTTCATTCAGGCATTCTATATCAGAGAGATTACCCTTTGCACCATATGGTATTAACATACAGTACTATATGATATGAAATATACTGTAAGTCTATGACATAAGATCCCTCTATAAGTTGGTAACAACATTCAGAAAGGAATTTCAGAAAGGACACTATTAGCAAAATTACACATGGTTATATTCTTCATATTGTGGCATATCATCAAGTGTCCTATGTCACCTCTCATAGAGTATCACTCGTTATAGTAATGTATGTGTTTTACTTTTTATATGTTTTGATCTCAAAATCTTCATATTGAAATTAAAGAATATGATTTATAGTTGTTTTCTTAGGTTTTCATGAAAGGTTTGCACAATCCTATTTCCATTCATGTATCCATACAATGCCGTGCCGTTTCAAGTGAAAGGACACAGACTAAACACATTTATGTAGGCAGAGCTGTCATACATCTCTGTACTGTAAATCCATACCGCAGTAGAGCTAAACCAACTAAATTAAGTGGACAATTTTTGGAGAATAATCATCCAAGATAACTAAAACTCTCTCTAAACTCACTGGTAATTTGTTTGTATGAAAAGAGGAGTATATACAAAATGAAAAACATCAACTAACTAGGGATCGGTAGAGGCCTGCAGTAGAGGACTTTTGTCTGCTCAAAACAACAATCCATTCCCACTGAAATTCAGCACTACCAGCTGCAACTCCACCCCTGTTACAGAATATATGCCACGACTGACTGTGGCGCCACTCTACACATGCCATTCTGTGCACTGTCGGTGTGGTCATTGGATATTCTGATGCCTTCAGCTAGATGACAGACAAATATACTGCTTCAGAGACTAATGACCACATAACAAGAGCCAAAACAACTTTGCCTGACTCGACTCATACCTGGTCATCAAGGTTTATCAGAGAAAGAAACAGTAATGTGTATCAGATAATGTTTTCATCTGCAGTGCATGGGGCACACAATCTGTTGTACATTTGTTGGCAATACTGCAGTCATGGTAAGAAGAGGACCCTAAATAAATGTCCTTATAATATGCAGTTCTCCAAGACCATGTCCTCCTTGCTGTTGATCATCACAACTTTGTAAAACTAAACATGGAACTAATCTTAATCTCAATTGAATTGTAATTATTTCAATGACATAAGACATGTTAAACAGCCTCTATAAAAGCTCTAATCTGCATGACAGTTTTTGTTCAAATTATTGTGGTCAATCAGCCTTCCATTTAGTTTTTGTCAATGTTTATTTATTGTCTACACCCTCTTAAATCCTAAATTGCTTCATTTACAGCTGAGAGCTTTCAGTTGCTTTTTCAGTCAGGCAATTCAGCTTTAATTCAATCACTCAATGTTGTGCAATTTCAGTCAGTAGAATGGTGCATGTTATTTAAATCAACGAAACTGACTTTTTGTCCCTCTTCTGCATTATTGAGACACATGTAACCTCAGTCTTGCTACAAGTTCATGACACCTTTCCTTTTAACATACTAGGGCTAAACAGATTCACAAACACTACAGATACACATCTAGGGGTCAACCACACAACTGATTATGTGCCAGCTGAGTATTCTAACATGTAAAACAGATATAAACACTATATGGGTGGACCTGTGAAAAGTATGATCTTGGTGATGTTAATTAATAATCTTGACATGAACTTGAATTCCATCCTGTGCTGAGGACTTCTTATTTACTGAGGCAACACACTGCATATGTATATTTATTGTAATCATGCTTTCAGATAAATACTGGGATCTTGATAAAGTCCAAAATGAAGTTAAATTGGCATATTACCCCCATACGCATATTATATATTTAAAATCCCCGTATTTCACAAAAGAATTTAATCGAATTCAACATTATTTTTCCTTCACAAACACCAAACACAGGTGTTGTACATCTGATTTGAGATTTGAGTTTGCAAAGCCTTGTGCTTAACTGCCTGAATGGATATTTCATTAGAGCCAAGTCTAATTAGGGGGTGAGGCAACCTTAATGGGGTCATTTGTCATGAATGAGTTTTCTGACACATGTCCACGATGTAACATACACTAGGAATTACTTTATGGCCAATGCCTTGTAGGAGTAAAATGGGGAAAACAAAAATAGGTTGGAATGCTCAGTAATATTGACTAACTTCTTCCATTTCTTTCCAACCAGCATAAGCCAATAGGCCTACTGAGAGAAAGGCCAATCCTAGGAATTTGCTAGGAATTTCCTAGGAAATTCGTTGCCCCTGCCTGTCAGATTTTACGGCATGTAGATCTTAAAGGAATAGAAAGGTAAACAGCTACGAATTACAGGCAAAACGCAGACACTTACAAAATAAATATCCTATTAATAAATGAGATTATGTTGGGCGCCCCAACATGATTTGCATAGGAGGATGATATGGCTCTGTCACACGAGCATAGTCTGGGGTCATGCAGCGTAGGTCAGAGGATTGTGAAGTCGGGGTGAAGACGGACATCAAGCGTGAAAGGTTCTGTCTGACGTCTCAAATCACGTTTAAATTATATTGCACAACAACAAACGTGGTCAACAATTGACATTACGCATTTATGTAACTGCCTATCGGTACTGGGCTATGACCTGACAAGCCAGATTGAAATGACTAGCCTAATTTGAACTTGGACAACGTTGTAGAATATTATACTGAATGGATGCCAAATGTATGTGCAATTGATGATTTAGCAGTCTGCTAACTGGCTACATTAAACACGTAGCCAACCCAAGATGCCGTTATTTCTGCTGCAAAGGATACATCGTAAAATGTTCCCGTTTACTAATAAATGTGGTCTAGCTTTGTTTGTAACAAATGGTTACACTGCACCTTTTGCGTATCATTGCCTAATGGCATGCAGATTTCGAGGAAGCTATGGCAAGCTGGCTAATTATCTAGATAGCAACCGCTATTGCGTATTGTGCAAAGGCTGTGGCTACAATGTAGCCAGCTTGTAACCCATCATACCAATTCGCCTTTGATTGTGAGGTAACATTACATCCAGTTCAATGATTACAGTTGCCTGTCCATTCTTATACGAAAACGCACTGCATAGGGCCTGCCATTGTTTACGTTGCCAAAAGAGAAAACTATCAAGCCACACTGTGCCAGAATTAGATTAATAAAAATAAGGTGAGCAATGGGCTAACACAAATAACGTTATTTAGCCGTGGAAGATGATGTTGAGCTGAGGGACAATCACCACTGTTAACCCAGAATTTAGGCTACAAAATAGCTTTGCAATACAAACATGATGGAGAAGAGAAGGACTTGGACTCTTATTATCTGAATGCATACCTGAGAACGCTGAAGGCCCCACGAGAAGTGAAAGGGTGTTTTGTGTGATTCCCGCTGCTGTAGCAGGAAACCCCGGACTTGAGTCGGCTGCTCCGCCGCTTTTCGCTCTCCGTCGGTCGTCTTGACAGCCCCGACCAGCGGCGGCGAAGTCGGGGGCCCCGTCACACTCTCTGAAATAAGGGGCCGTTCCTCTAAAAAAATCTTTCTTTTGTCCTTACCTCTAAAAATAACAACAGCACAATCGGGGTGCCTATAGGTCCCGCAACCAGTGAGGTCCATACACCCCCGCCCCCTTCCCACTGGTTCCCTCTTCTTCTTTCCTTCCCTCACACACCGTTTAGGTGAATCCACCTAGCTCGAGTTAAAATTACACGCATTGCTGCCGTGTAAACTGTACAGCTAATGAATTCCAACATCTGCATGGGCAAATAAGTTGTATGTCCTTCTACAATGTTGCAGCCCTATGTACATTGGTTAATCGTTTTCGTTCTCTGAAAACTGATTTTCCCTTTTTTGCAATTGAAAGACCGCCTTGAAATTGCACACACACTCATATTCTTTCACCCCCTCCCACATCTCTCCCTATTACATCCTTCCATCTCCCCTCCCATTCCCCATCACTCCTGTTTCAAACATTTTCCTGCCTTTAACCTTAACCAAACTGACCAAAGCTCCTAAATAGCTTTAGTAACTTCATTGTTCCACAGATGTCCTGAAATTGCGCACTGCCTAACTATGCCCATGAACACAGGGTAGCCAACAACGGATGTTTATAACGGTATACTAAGAAAAAGAAATGCACCACTTGTTGAAAAAAAAACAACAACAAAGAGAACTTGAAAATATGTCCTTAGCTTGCATATTTTCATGTTTGATCCGCAGTTTAGACTATTTGTTCTGTGTCTTCAAAGATTATTTAACCTGTTCTGGTTAAATTAAACATTATGGCTCAGCTCCTACATGTACTTCCAGCACTGAAGCCAGATTTGTGAAACTTACTGGAGCTAACTTTTTAATGTTTTGTCAGTTTAACCAAAACAATCATGCAGTCCTCATGCCAAGATATCCACCCTGTGTACCACTTTGTTGAATAATAATATACAAAAACACTTGTCCTAATACAACAAACACACCGATACCTTTTGAAAGAAGACTTTCAAATGAAAAGCATTAACCAATATGCCGAAACAGAGCCTGACATTTTCAGTACTGTCATTGCAGTTCAACTCTGCATGCAAACAGTCTTCAGTGTGGAGTGTGTTGCAGTACTGGTAAACCCCCACCCCCCTCCTCCTCCTCCTCCTCTGTCCAATTCAGTGCAGTCCTGAGCATCTCTCTCGCTCTGCACTGATCTTCAGGATCCGCCATAGTAAGGAACCGCTCTTACTGTCTCAACACATACAAACATACATAAAAAAAATTCTGCATCTTTCTCTCCCTCTTTAAACCTCTGTGCAGTTTTTTCAATCCCTATGCAGATACACGTCCATTTCCAACAAGGTTGCCATAGCAACTGCATCACAGAACTCTAACTGTGGATAATTTATAGGCTACGTACTTATGACACTCACACACATGCGTATATGTACTAACTTGCATGCTTCTTGTCTTTCCTATATCACACACACCACCATACATTAACCAGTCAGACTTCAGACTTACAGGAAGGAAGTGCCAAATATGGCAAAATATATGTAATAACTCTTAAGTGACCACACATTAATTATCTGCTTCTACTCTAGGATTGCTGTCATCGTAGTATTTTGCAACAACAAGCAATATAGTCACTATTCTATGGTAAGGATGAAGAAGTATAGGGTAAGGTAATGGATAATGAGAGAATGAGAGAGAGAAAGAGAGAGAGAGATGATTCTGGTTGTCTACCTTAATTGGATCTCCTCTGTAAATTAGCAGCAAAATCTTATACTGCTTTTTGTACATTCAAATATTTAAAATACAAATACAAATATAAACGCATCAAGATTAGTACTTTAGCACACAATTTTACACAAAATGGCCAAGTTGAAAACACTATGATATACTGTAAATGCATGATATAAATATGAGTGATATACTACACAACATTATGCAGCAAAATATTTTAGCTGGTATAGGGGAGCATGGTCTTCAAATATGTTATTATGCGAGATTTGGACAAGCAGACATTTGTTACAAATGCATACATTCTTCCATTTAGATTGGAATGTTTCCATATTGCTCATGATGTACTTGAACATGTACTTCTGATGTGATCATATATCTCATATATGTCCTGCAGATGGTATTGTTTCCCCTACTTGCCTTTGTGTATTCTCTCTCTCTCTCTCTCTCTCTCTCTCTCTCTCTCTCTCTCTCTCTCTCTCTCTCTGTGTGTGTATTTTATTTCTAACCTTAACTCCATACATCTGCTCAGGGTCTGTTTTCTCCCTTAAAGTGCTAATCCTAACAATAGAGTGGCAAAGAAGCAGATTGCAGCTGCAGTATACTGATGAGATGGTCTAGTGGTACAGCATGTAATACTCTAGATGGCCACACGAGGTCAGGGTAAGAGAGATAATGTCTTATCACAAAACCTCAGACAATGTTTAAGTTGTACAGATGGACACATTCAAGGCAGCTAGTTATTTTGTGGGTGTATATTGACAGTAACCTGTGTTTCAAAATATGATGATACTTGATTTTTGGAAAAAGTAATCTTCAATCTAGGAAAAACATTGAGCTTGAGTCTCTGACACCAAAGGCTAAAACATAAAATTGGTGAATAAACCTATAGTACTGGGAATGTGAAATATCCCTTTAATTTTACCCAGTGCAAATGAGCCTCATTAGAATAACAGAACTTGGAGGGCAGGAACTCATCAGTGTTATTACTGCTGTGCTACAAAGTAATAAAAACATGAATACATTAAATGAAATTGATTCTGTAATGTCGCCCCTGACTGTTTCATCTTTCTCTCTGTCTCTCTCTCACAAATACACACACACACACACACACACACACACACACACACACACAGAGAGACTTTCTGTCTGTCTCTCTCCTACAGGGGGCGGCATCCCTCCACATTCCTGCATCTCCCTCACAGACATCTCCCTCTCACTGGGCCAAAATGCCACACTCACTATGTCGCCTAGCAACCACGCAACCCTGCCTCACTGCCTCGGTCGCTACGGATACCGGGTGGAGAGAAAGAGGAGGAGGAGGAGAGAGAGTGATTGAGAGAGAGAGAGAGAGAGAGAGAGTGTGTGTGTGTGTGTGTGTGTGTGTGTGTGTGTGTGTGTGTGTGTGTGTGTGTGTGTGTGTGTGTTGAGGGGCGTCACAATGCTTTGGCATCCCAGTAAGTCCTTACCCAGTGGAGAGCATGGCATTCCCCTGTCACAGAGGAGACACTATCAGCAGGTGTGTGAGCATGCGAGAGGGTGTGTGTGTGTGTGTGTGTGTGTGAGAGAAAGAAGAGAGAGAGAGAGAGAGAGAGAGAGAGAGAGAGAGAGAATAGGCAGGCAGGGAGGGCTTAATATCAGCATTGAAGGAAAACCAGGAAACACAAACAACAGGGACAGATCTGGTCACACATCCATGAACCTAATGACAATAATAATGTCTCACAGATGGACAACAGACTCCCATTAGATTACGGATGCTTAGCCTTGCAGGTAGCGACGGCGCGGCGTGGATGTCCGCCTGCCTTCTGCCTGTGGTGGCCACTCTGCGCCCACTATGACTCACTCTGAACACCTTCTTACTGCTGACTTGCCCCCCTCTTTCTGCAGGTCTGGAGTGCCCTTTTAGTTTGATGGACACTGAGTGTTGCCTGTCCATCGGGATCTCAGGACCGCCCGCCTGACAAGCTATGGCTGTGCATCTGACTGTGTATGAATTGCAAAATCTGTCCAGGAAGCCATTACTGTACCCCTACATTCATTCTGCACAGTTCTGTGTGTGCGTCGTGTTGAGAGAGACATACTTCAGACTTTTTTTTTTTTTTTACATATCAGTTGTGATTAAATTCTTCTGACAGGCGTCACCCTACAGAAATGACACGAGGTTCATTGTTAATGATGTTCTATAAAGGAATTCTAACAGGACAACATGGCCAACGTGACTCAAGCTTGACTTTGATTGGCATCAAATAACAGCAAGACTTATTGATGCCTTGCTCTAAGGATCACAGTCTTTTGTATCACTCATCCAAATAGTGCCTCTCTATATTAGGCAGGTGCCAGCACAACACATCCCTTGGACACGAGGTCCGTGAAGTCCTCACGTGAAAAAATGACCCTTCCATTCTTGCATGAGGTAGTTACCCTGTTTAACCCCCTGCCTGATGACAAAAAAAACTCTGCTCAATAGCTTTTCCTTCTATCAGAAATGCAGAGGGGAATATGTTAGGCTGGGTTGCCGCAGTAACCATCTCGCCAGTTCCTCTTTAACCCTTTCCTCGCCGATCTTTTCGTCACCTTCTGTCTTTCACTCTCCCAGTGTTCTCTCGCTTATTCATGTCCTTACACTCCATCTGTCTCCTCTTTCTCTCTCTCTTTCACTCCCTCCATCTTTCTCTGTCCCACACATGCAAAAACACGTAAACTCTCACATACACACACACACACACACACACACACACACACACGCGCTCTCTTTCTCTGAGACAGGGAATGATTAACCCTGTGGATCTATGGTTCAGCCTTGTATAAATCTTCAGACTACATTCTCCATCTTCAACTCTCTTGCACTCAGAATGGGTATTTGACTAAGCCCACCAACATCCACCAGCGAGACACGCAGTGGGCTCCCAAACTACTCCTTCATCTTACTTTAAATTACCCTCAAACAAAAGCGACACAAAGCATTTTTGAACGAAAAAAACAAAAAAGCTGCTATCAGAGCTGCCTCTGCTCAAAATTCTTTCCAATGATTACACGGGCTATTTGCGCCAGAAAGTCCAGGAAACAAAGCCAGACAAAAGCCCTTTGTATGTCTCTGATAGCACTTCATCCTCTGAGCTGAGGGCTGGATTGATCTGCTCTGAGCACGCTGCACCTTACTGTATTAAGCTCTCTCTCTCTCTCTCTCTCTCTCTCTCTCATTGTGTGCATTGTATTGATTTTCAACCATTCTATTGCTCAGGGTTGTCTCACCATTTTTAACTCTGGTCTTCTCCTTACTCTCTTGCTCATACCAGTGTCTCTCTGTATCTCTCTGTAGGTCGCTCAGTGTCTGCGTGTCTATCTATCTAGCTGGTGCTTAATGTGTCTGAATAATGTGATGTTAGGAGTTAATAGTTTACATACTACACATTTACCCATCCATCCAACCCTTCCAACGCTCATCCTGATGCAGTGGAATTAACTGACTCTTCCCGACATACAAACATGCATTATATGTTCATAATGTAATTGCTTTTTAGAATGTTGTAAGAATAGCCGAAGCCTGCTGGTCATAACGTTTATGGTAAGTCATTCTGGTAGGAAATTTCCCTTTCAGTGTTAGCAAGGGAAAGGTATGGAAGGTACGGAGCACCTAAGTATGCATATTCTGCAACATTTACCAGTTCTAACCCAATTTAGAGTCAGTGGAGTTAAATTGTCACAGCTCATTTAGTGCTGGAATCAATGTGGCAATTAACAAATGCGGCACAGCTGCCTGACACAGGTCCTCATAATCTGTATTTGTGTCAGAAGAACAACAGATGTTAATGGAGTGGGCTGTGTCAGTCACATCCATTTTTTGTGTCACATGATCACATCAGGTACAGAGATACACTAAAACAGTGCACGTCACAAGATTTCGAATGATTTACAAACAGACGTCTTCTTTGTTTGTGCTTCACTGACAAAATTCCTAACGTTGGCCGTGTGGTAGCGTTAGGAACAATATATCTAGAATGTTGGAGGATGAGGAGGATGGAAAAGCTCAGCACTGAAACAACCATTAGCATCTCAGTAGTAATTGATTCATGATTCCATGAGATGACATTACATGTAATCATGTTCCTAAGTAAAATGGTAGAAATGGCTGCCTATTAGGCTTTCAGTACTACAGAAATACGTATGTGACAAACCTGGGATGGCCTCACACAGAGCGGACTGTTGCTGGTTTACTGCTCTTGCTGCAGGATTCTTGTGAACATGAAGCTCTTGATTAAAAATAGTCTAGTGTCCAAAATGTCCTGTCTGATCACTAAGTAGTTTTAAGGAGGTTAGTTTGGGTGATACTATAACAAGGTATGAAGATAATTGTGCCATACCCACTAATATACAACTTAATGTGAAGGTGACCCTTCAGGAGGTTAGTTTGGGTGATACTATAACAAGGTATGAAGATAATTGTGCCATACCCACTAATATACAACTTAATGTGAAGGTGAGTCCTCCAATGCACACGTCCACAACCTACACAATCTGGCAGGAATTATATAGCCATCCTCAAAGATCACATAGATAACATTGTTGCTGATCAGATGTGTGCCTCTGTCTCTACGGTGACATTAGGCTGCTTAGTTTGCCTAATTGCACCGTCAGCTGGAGCCACTAGTCAATGCCAACAAATGTCCTTCTCTGCATTTTTACGTAAGTTTGTGACTTTACCCACTGGACTATGAGCAGCACTTCTAATGGCAATGGATCTCTTTTACACACTGACTCTGTGTCTGTGTGTGTGTGTGTGTGTGTGTGTGTGTGTGTGTCTAAATAAGAGAATAAGGAAGCCCAAAGGCATAATTAGCACCTTCATGCAGCAGACTACACTCGCTCCACTGTCTCCTAGAGACACTGACCTCGTAGTCTGTTGGGGAATCTTGCTGTAGCACCAGATTTATGAATTGTTTATTAGTCATAATATATTGAAAACACAGTTCTTTGCATTCAACTCTTTGCATGTGAAAAATCAGATGATGACAAATCCCTGATATCTCCACCCCCACACCCCACCTCCTGAACAGTCTGGTTTCTAGGCAACAGTTAATTGTTTAAAACATATGAAAATGTGTCACAGAGGACTATAGGACTGTGTAGGACTAGGATGGGGAATGAGAGGGGGTGGATCGATGGAGACAAGGGAGAGGAACTGGTGAATGTGCGTAAACCTTCTCCACAGTAGATGCCTCTGTACATCAGGAGCGACAGAAAGAAAGGATCAGTGTGCATCAGTAAAGAACGACGAGCCACCCATCCCCAACCCACAATATGAATGGCTGCAGCAGACTGGCTAAAGGACTGGATCCACGGTCTATAAAAAAAGCAGTGTCACAGTGCAGATTCACTTCACTAGAACTTGAGAGTGAAAGCAGCACCTCCACTGTCACCTGTTCCTCTTCTTCTTTTAATGTCCTGGCCCATCCCTCTCTCTCCCTCTCTCCCTCGCTTTCTGTTCTCATCTTCCATAATCCAGTGACCTCGCGTCCATAACTCACCAGTCTCTCTCTCCTTTTTATTACACACAGCTCTCTCCCCCCACCCCACCACCACCATTCCCAATAAGTCATGCTGACACACAATATAAGGGGCCTTGGAGAGACAGAGGGGGTGGGAGAAGGGAAGAGAGGGGAAGAAAGGGAAGAAAAACAGAGATGGAGGGAGAGAGAAGAAGAAGAGAGAGACAGCGAGCAGAACAGAACAGAACTGGGTATTAGGTGGGAGTTAAATTAGAGCACTTGTCAGCCTGGCCTTCATGGTGGCCTGGGTCTCTGGCTTCTGTTTCCTCTGTTCTCTCCATCTCTCACCTCTCATATCCATACATCTGTGTTTCCCCTCTTTCATGATAACCACTCTCTCTCCTCCTCCTCCCCTCTTCCATGATAACCACTCTCTCCTCCTCCTCCTCATATCCATACATCTGTGTTTCCCTTCTGCCATAATAACCTCTCTCTCCACCCTCATGTCCATATATCTGAGTTTATTCCACTGCATTAACTTACATAGATAGATACAACTCCACATCTTGAATTTCCCCTGGGGATCAATAAAGTATCTATCTATCTATCTATCTATCTATCTATCTATCTATCTATCTATCTATATCGCTATCCTTCTCTCCCCCCTTTTTTCACTCTTGTCCTCTCCCTCTTCTCCCCCTTCTCTCTGTTTATCTATCACTCTCTTCTGCGGGTCCTCTTGTCTTGGCTCTGAATCACCTCTTGCCTCCTGGAGGTCTCTGTGTCCTGCCACCCCCCACCCCCCACCCCCACCCACCCTGTGTATGGCACAGGTTTCCCACACCTCACCCCCCACCACCACCACCACCTCCATCAATATTTGATAAGCCTTGCTTTCCAACGTGACTGAAAAATTAATAAGAGTGAAAAGAGGAGAGGTGCGAGTGAGTGAGCGAGGGAGGGAGTACTGAGGCAGCAGAGGGATGAGGGCGAGGAGGGGATGATGAATGACCAGGGGATGGATGGATAGAAGGATGGATGTCATGGGTGGATGGAGAGAAGGGCAGAGACCCCGGGACAGATAGAGGCACATGATAGACAGCCCCGGAGGGGGAGATGGTGCAGGATTACAGAAGCCTCCCACTGAGTTAAATATCTGATGATCTACGACTCAAACACACATGGGTGTGTATAATGAGTTTTCTCCGAGTACCAGGCTCAATGTGCTGTGTCGACCTCAGAGTCCATAGGTGTCAGCTTAGCTGATCTTTTTTTTTTTTTATCAGTATTTCACTTTCATACAGAGTTGATTTAGAGAGTTTGTACACAAACCCAATATAAAAAAGCAACCTTAGGGGTAAACAGAGGGAACTTCCTTCAAACAATAACATTGTTTTGCACATTAATATTTGACTGTGTTCTTTCAGTTCAACTGATTATAAGTAGCTTTCTATGTTTTGACATACATGTACTGTATGTTTACACCTTTAAACCTTGCATAGTTACAAAAACAGATTAAACAATCCTTGGACATTGAAGCAAAACATGTCAAAATAAAAATGCATATATACCCACACATGGTACAATTAATAACTATATTCCCTCATTTGCAAACTACAGTGAATGACAGATGATTCCTCTGTCATCCTCATAAACACAGGAGAGAGGACAAGAGAAGACCAAACACACAGATGGGCAGACAGGAAGAGGCAGCAAGGCTCAGTCTAGTCATCTGTTCTGTTTGCTGCTTGTGTGCTCAACACTTTTGCCTTCAGGAATAATTTCTCCGACAAGGTCTTCATCATAAAGTAGTTTACAATATGCAGATTAGGTGGACAGCCCTAGGGCAGAGCAGCAGAGAGACCTCTTCTTCGTCTCAGAACTAGATTCAGTGTGTGCATTGGTAGTGCATATATCAGCGCACAGATCAAATTAATGTTGTGTTTTTAGTGCTATAGAGGGAGAGCAACAACAAATTTTAGAATACGATAAATACTAAATGCACACACTAAAGACAACAAATTCTAAAAGCAAAGCACACTAAAAAGCAACAAATACTGACAGCAATACATACTGAATATGGATTAATTGAGGAAAATCTCAAGTATATACTTCCATCTGTTAGTCGCTTTGGTTAAAAATGCATCAGCCAAATGTAATGTAATGTTTGTTAAAGACATGTGACTGAGCTACAACTGTAGGCTAGTGACAGAGAGTTGGATATGCCCACAGACTTACACCCACACTGGCACACCTATGCCCACATCCATATGGTACTGCAAACCCAGAAACAGTACAAACAGCATAACAATGAGCTCCCTTTCTTTAAAAAACATGCACCCAGAGTGGAACACAGAGCATATGCAATAGAGACAATGCATAATAAACAGATAATAACATTAACAATGAAAGAGTTAAAGGGGGACAAAAGGTATTAGATGAGGATGATACACCTTCAGAAAGCATAGAAATGTTATGAGGCTTGAAGATAGGAGCAGAGAAAATAAAACACCATCCCAAGACTTAGCATTTTTTATTAATATTGAACACTTTTTAGTTTGTTCATCATGTACAAAGAGACAGAGGTCATATTTTAGAACTTATCCTCATACATATCAGTAGTATCCTTATTACAGGTACTGTACCATGATGAAATATTTTTTGCAGCTTTTTGCAAATGGATTTGATAATTTGTCATTGAGGTTTACATCATTATTTCCTTGCAAAAAGTGAAGGAATAAGTGTAATCATTCTCTCTTATTAATATATACATAATCTGTACAATTACTCATTTTTCTTTCATCTCCTCAGCACAATGTAAAAATTTTGGTAACATTTCAAAGGTACAGTAGGGCCACAAAAGAGGGGAAGAAAATGGCCATGAACACAATGTGTCGAGTTAAGTATTAAAATGGACTTATGTTACATTTATGGCATAAGATGCCACTGGAGCAGGAGCATCATGGGGGTGGGGGGGTATGGTGTAGTCTGTGATACCAAACCTACTCCTATGACTGTCACCCTCCATTGAGAGTGATCCAAGTTGTGTAAGCAGCAGAAAAATAAAGATGTCTATCTTTTAATAGCCCAGTTTGATTCTCAAATTATAAACAGTTTTGTAATTATAGAATGTTTAGGGAAAAAATCATATATGAGTTGAAATGGTGCACATTTAGCTTTAGAAAGCATAAACAATAGTTGTCAACATGCACACAGACATTCAACTTGCACATCTGGTTTGGTAAAGAAATCTCAGACAGGAAACAATAACTACTGTGCTGAATGGAAAAAAAGTGTTTATATTGCCAACTCCCCACACTTAAAACTTATGTACAACACGTTCTTGGTATAATTACCTATAACAAAACAACTCAGTGATGGTATTAGGGCTGGTAATCTTACTTTTGTAACAATACTGTATTCAAAGTATACTAGTGCTATATTTAAGTCACATGTATGCTCCGCATGAAAGAGAAGTAAAAAAGTCACTCAATACTAAGAATAAATCTGAGCTCTTGATATGACTACTTTAGTTTCCTGTGAATAAAATCAAGCATAGCCTACTGGACATTTCCTGATTTTTCCTAAGCATGATTCAGAATAAAGGACTGATTAAATGAGTCACTGACTACACTGAATAAAATAAAAGGCATATTTATGCTATGTCACCTGTCACTCAAGCAATCAACACTTTGCCATCATCTGCTCTAAATGGAAATGCGGGACAGACTAGGCGCAGAGCCCAGTAGCATTTAAACAACAGTGCAAACTGAAGCATTTGCTCTTTTTCACTGCCACAAAGGCTGTGATATCCATTGGGGTAGTAGTGCATTTGTTGTTGTATTAGATTACCTGTCAGTATTAATTTGTGCTCTGTTAATTCATTGCTTTTTGTTTGAACATAGTAATTAATAATTGAAATGATGGACAACTGATTGTTGTAGAGGAGGTATGTACTATGAAGACAACAGTAAAGTTTTTTAAATCTGGCATATGCCCATAGTAACACTAGTTAAATAGTCATATAATAGAAAGAATAAGAACTGGCCTGTAAGTGCCTTGCCAATTCCAAACTCATGTGTAGCCTCTTTCCCTTTTCCTGGTTGAAATTATTGTATTTCCTCATGTTAAATTTTCCTGTCTTTTGCTTGCCACTTGACTTCTGGCTTTCTGATCCAGCAAGTGAGCCATGGGTGCCAAGGGCCTTGGGGAAATATGCCCTGTTTATGTATTCTCGCTTAGTCTGCAATCCTTCCCGCCGAATGCCAGTAAACAGCCTGATGTAGCCTTTTAGAGGCGAGAGGCGGCCGGCGCGGACGGCCAGAGGTGATACTGTACAGAGGGTTCCAACACCTTGAGTAATTAATGTGATTGTTATCAATGAGGACAAGCTCCGGTCTGAGATTTAGCCCAGTGGAACACTTAGATGTAAGCCTTTTAAAGCATTTCCCCCAACAGAAACCAGATTCATTGCAAAAGGGCAACAGACATCTCAGTCTTGGCTGAAACCTCTGCAGGAGAAGTGCCCCTTGATACTGGGACTACTTGATCATAATGAAAGATGCAAAGCTGTACAAATCAGTAAGGTATGTTACATTCTCAAGCATTTTGACAATGGTACCCAACCGTGTATAAACCAACCGAAGAGCATTCAAATTTATATTCTAGGCTACATATTAAGATCTACACAGTCAGCGATATGTGAAGCAAACCAGAACGTGGTTAGAAACATGAATAGAGTATTAAAAACATATGACATATAAGAAAATATAAGAAACTATGCCGTCAGCATCAGATACAAATACCCTGGAGTCAAAACAATTTAAACTGTGTGCATCTTTCTGTCCCAAATATATGCACGTAACATAGGCTGAGCATAGACTTAAGTTAATTTCATAAAATCAATCCGCATTTCCTTTATCATCATGCACTCTTGATTGCGATTTGGCTGATACTGTGGTGACTCAGACGTCGAGCAGTGACTCAACTGTGAATCTTCTGTGGTGAGAAGTACTTTTGTAAGGACTGAAATTGGGGCACACTTTTCATGATTGGACCGTTTCTACTGTTCTTACGCCGATTTTGATAAAGGTTAAACCAAGAACCTCAATGCTGCTGTGCCATTAACTTGTGTTAGTTCACACACACACACACACACACACACACACACACACACACACACACACACACACACACACACACACACACACACACACACACACACACACACACACACACACACACACACACAAACACACACACACACACACACACACACACAAAAGAACATAATTTAAAAAGAGAAATTAGAGAATTATCCAGTCCTGCTAAAAGAAGGACTCAATTATATTGTGTCTATGTGAATGCCAGCGATGCAGTTCCTCAGGTTATAACCTATTAGATGAGTTCATGTGCATTATGTGAACGCATGTAGAGCATCTTAAAAGTAATTCTAAAACAATTCAAGGGAAACTTAGCCAAGGCCCCTAAACTGGACCTTATCACCAGACACCTAAACATACAGCAAAGTATCTTGCTTCTCAACACTTTAGTGAAAAAAAGCGAAAGCATAGTATTAAAATGAATCATAATATTACTTAATAACCTATTATAATTAAGTAGTAAACATGAGATTAAAACAAAAGGAAATGTTTATTATATCACTTATGATTGGTAATACTTTGTCTTAACTATATTTTGCATATTTTAATTTTTTATTTGTGAATTTTTCCTATTTTATCCATTTTTATTTATGTTTTGTTTATTTCCTAAATTTTTGTAAAAGATAGTTTAAAGTTACATCCTGACTGCTGACAAAGTGAAAAGTTTTGAAACATATTTACAGGGAAAAGGATAACATGTCTGTGTTGACTTTCTTTCTTTCTGTCTATCATCTATTTTTTCATTCTTCTCTTTCTTGCAATTGCTTTCTTTTGCCTTTAATTCCATACTACAGATATTGGCCAAAATGGTATCCAAAAATATGTGTGTATAAAAATTCAAAATGTATTGAACAAGATACATAAGAAAGTAAAGTACGATGGGTTGATTTCATACAGCATAAGGCGAAATCACTGTCTCTTTTTGGTTGGAAAACAGAAATTAGAGTGATGTACTTGTTAGTGAACTACCGATGGGTCTATCAAAATATTGCATTGATCACTCCACATAAATGTCCTCCTTTCTGTCTCATGCAGCCTCCGAGGTGCCATTCAATAAGCAAAAGGCCATCATTTTTAATAGACTTTGCAACATCCATCTTTCCCACAGCCCTTGAACATAAGACAGCTTAAATTGTACATACAAATGACCTTAAGATTATCAACAGGCTTTTCTGTACAATATCTTTTGTCATTAAAATCAGTTATGTATGATAAGGCATATATTTCGACACGGCGTCCTACGCGAGTGAAGGTTCGTTGTAGAACGGGACGGTCTCAAGCTAACAGGACGTAGACATGTTGTCACAGACAGACAGGGGTTTGGTATTTGTCTAGATGGCATTCAGTGTGAGGGTAACCTTTCTTTCATTGACCCTGTATCACGGGATAACCTCAAGTCTAAAGCCCCCAAGTCACAAAACTCAATTTCATCAGCAGATGTCATCCCCATGCCAATTAAATTAAAGTGTTAAAGTCATGAGTTGGGATTTGTCATATCAGACCATGAGTATGAATAATCAATAAATGAATGTGGACACGGTGTCTTTCACAATTCCAGCAATGCAATGGCAGCACAATGTAGTGTAGAGTTTCTGTCATGGTTTACAGCATAATGTCAGCTTACATATGTCAATCATTTTTCTTTTTGAGAAATGGTATACTCTGTGCAATAGGCTGCTTCTTGTCATTTTGTAATTAAACCTACTGGGTCTGCTTTAAATTGTTATTCCCATACATTAGTCTTACATTAAAAACATGTAAGACATTATAGGACTGTAACACATTCATGTTTAGTAGAGCATTGCATTTATGGAACTGGAAACGGAACAGGCCTGTGTCCATGTAACACAACATCCACATCAAGTCCAACTTCATCACAGCAGGGTACAATTAGTTAGCATGTCCTTCACGTACCCCTATCAGCAGACGCCATCATGTTAGCCCATAAAATCTCCCGTAAAATATTTCTTATATAAATTATTTGTAGACCCACAGATGAAGACCTCTGAGTACCAAATGCTCATGTCATGTCATCCAACCATTAGGTCAGAATCCATCCACAATCAGGAAACACTCCACTATCAATCTTAATCAATACATCACAGTTGCAGTGTTTCTTTTCAATCTCTTGTTTTCCGATGACACAATAGTTTACCCACTAAGCAAACAATGTCTTCAACAATTAGCTAATTACTAAATAATAACAAGACATGGATGACAACAAATAAAAACAACCAACCCTAAGACCTTCATAGTCACTCAGGTTAGTAAGTCAAGGTTGACAAGTTTCCTGCCGTAGTCGGCTGACATTGAAATAACTGGTACTATTTAAAGGTTTTAAACGTCAAAGAAAGAAAACACAAACCTAATATCATAACCAGTGTTATCATAATCATTACTAGTATTAATCCTTGCTATTCACAATGATATTTGTATTATTAGGTTTATAGTACCCTGTTAACTTCAGTAAGAATTCAATATTTTCATTCATGATTGTATTTCCATAGCAAATAAAGATAAAAGACACATGTTGTGGTGCGCTGGGCAAGAATAAGAGAGCAGTGGAGGAGAGAAGAGAGGAGAGCAGAGGAGAGAGCATCAGTAAACAGGTGGGGGCAGGAATGGAGATTAAACTAAGCCATTCCCTGGTTTCATTCACAAGAGTTTTTTTCGTTTCCTTCTCTAGCGCGTTCTCTCTTTCCCCTTCTCTCTCACTCTCTTTCTCACTCTCCTGCCACTTCACCAGATGGACACTCTGCTCCACAACTTCCTTTTCTCCTTAGCACTCTGTAGGGGGTTGAATATCTCCATTTGGCTTTGGCGCTTTGCGCTAAAATGGCAGGCAATGATAGCCTTCCCTTTTGCCGAAGCACTGGCAGAGCACGGAACATTCTCGTAACTGGTGACTAATGCTGTGAGGTAACGCGAGAACCTTTTGTTCTATGTAAATGGATGCAACAACCGCAAATGTGTGTGTGTGTGTGTGTGTGTGTGTGTGTGTGTGTGTGTGTGTGTGTGTGTGTGTGTGTGTGTGTGTGTGTGTGTGTGTGTGTACCTGTGTGTCTGCTCTCTTGATTCCTGCAGTTTTTTGCCCAGCCCCACCCACCCAGCTGAACACACACACATGGACAAAACACTTCTATTCCTGGCATTAAATGTAAAAACATTTCCCCATAACGGCTAGCCAGTTCATTGTGTCTGTCCTCTCTCCCATCTTCCGATGGCTCTCTGTAACCACACTCTAGTCTCTCAGGAGAGTGGTTGCAGCGGAGATGGCATCACGCCATCCCCCATTAGCCACTTTCCAACTCTCTGAACTCTGCCGCGCTGCTGGCCCTCTCCCCCCACACCCCCCCCCCCCCCCCTCACACGTCTGACTCAATGCTGGAGAGCTTCTCGTACACGTGGCCATTGCTGGAGCCGTTGAAGGGTCGCTGAGGACCCAGACCCAGCTTGCTCCCACTGGGCCCACCGAGATGGTTGCCCATGGGGCCCAGTCCACCCAGACACAGCTCCTTGGGGAACCTCTGGGCCACATTGGACATTACCCCTGCTGTAGCGGAGGCTGGCAGAAAGGAGGTGACCCCCACCGAGCTCCGCAAGTCCGTGCGGCTCCCTTTGGGCAGCTGTTGCTGCTGCTGCTTTTTGATGTAGTACGATTTGGCGCCATGCAAGAGACACTGGTCGTCGCCGAATGTGGGGATGAAGGGGTTCTGGTTCACCCTGTCGGGGTAGAGGGATTTCGACAGTGAGTAAACCCCTCCCTCCATCAAACCACGGTCCCGCATGTCCCTCTCACCCACCGAGCGCCGGTGAAGGCCCTCGCCCCGAAACAGGCCAAAGGGCGACCCAGGGCCTTTGGCTCGCTCGCCGCCGGCGTAAAAGGGGTCTCGGTCCCGGTCGCGCTCTGAGCCGCCGTGCCTCTCGAAGATGTGAGCGAAGGGGTTGCTGCCATCCATGTAGCGCTCCTTCTCCTTGAGGCTCACGCTCCGTGGCGGAGGCAGCATGGCGTCCATCCCGGCGCCACCCATGCCTCCGGCCCGGCCCATCCCGCCCAGGACGCCGGCCATGCCGGCCTCCTCCTCCTTCTGCATGTCCACGAACGTGTCGTAGGAGTGCTGCCGACGCAGGGGCTTGCCACTGAAGCCGGAACGTCTGCGCTGGGCCTGAGTCGGGCCCTTCCCCTCCCCCAGCTGTTCCAGCAGGTGGTTGCTGTCCTCTCTGATGTCGTACAGGTTACCCGTCTTTTTGCACGCTTCGCAGCGCATGCACGTGGCCGAGCTCGGGCGGCTACTGACCCCTCCGCCTCCCCCGCCGCCACCGGATGCCCCACAGCCCACCCCAGAGTACCCGCCGCCTCCTGCACCGTGCAGTGACATCTGCTTGCCCCCGACGCTAGTCGAGCTGGCTCTGCAGTTTCGGCATTCCCAGTCGCCGCCGCTGCCCACCACATCCCCGACCCCTGAGCCTTTACTCTCCGACTTCTTGGGTTTGCTTTTCAGGAAGTCGTCCACGGACACCAGGCTGGCGCAGTTGCCCCCGCCAACTCTGCCACCGCCGCCAGGGCCGTCGGTCAGGTCCACGTGTTCCCACTGGGGCACGCCCTCCTTGGGCCTGAACTGGTCCAGGTAGAAGTCCCTCAGGCCCTCTTTATCCTGGAAGAGGTAGGAGGTGGAGGAGGTGACCCCTCCTCGCTTGCGCTCCGACGGCAAAAGCGGAGGCGGCGAGACGGAGCGGTGGCCGTAGTAGTGGTGGTGGCTGTGGTGGGGCCGCCGGCGGTAGCCCAGCTCGATCTCGTCCAGCTCACGCCGCGACTTGGCTGATGCCGGCCGCTTTTTCAGGCTGTCGCGGTACTGCTTACGCTTCTTAGCGTTGCCCTCCAAGTTGCCGTAGGTGACTGTGTGTGTGGAGATGTCCGAGACATCGGACCTGATGTTGCCGTCATCCCCACCACCGCAGTACCGGTCGTGGCCAGCAATGTAGCCCGAACTGGATGCCCCGCCTTTGAAGGAGAACTTCCCATAGAGGTCAGCCAGGCCCTGTTTGAAGCCTGGTCCTGATGGCGGAGTCTGGCTGGACAACAAGTCAAATTTGCTCATATTCCTGTGGGTCAGAGCAGACCTTGGCTGTGTAGTGAAAATCGGCGCCACTCCCCCTCCAAGGCTGTCACAGTCAAACATGCCCCCCTCCAGGGAACTACCGCTGCCCACGCTGTGAGGCCTATTGGGCAGAGGTCCAGTCAGCCCCAGCATAGAGCCAGAGGCTGGGTGGTGGTGCAGGTAGTGGTCCTGGTAGAGGTTGCTGTCCTTAAGGTGCAGGTTGCTGAAAGTCCTCTCCACCTCGTTGATGTAGTCACTGAACATGTTGTCGTCGGGCAGGTAGGGCGGCTTGCAGTCGGAGTGGCCGGCCAGGCTCCGGCGGTGCTCGGAGATGTCGTAGACGGACGACTCACGGCGGATGAAGTCCAGGGCGCTGTGTGGGGAGCCGTTGACGCCGGAGAGGGACGCCATGTTTTTGGCAGTGCGCAGCAAGCGCATGATGTTGGAATGAGTGTTGTTCATGGTGGCAGAGGGTGAATTGAGGGCTGAGGGCTTGTCCTCGATCTCAACCCCATGGATGCAGCTGTAGATCTCCTGTAGGAACGAAGATATAAGAAGACATAGACGTTACAAATTGCCAAATGAATTCAACTGATTTCCGTTTTATGGCAACATAAACAGTGAGCTCTGTGTCAAGCCACCGAAAAGAGACATATATCACTACTAAGAAAGAAAAAGTGTACAGGAGTAAACAGGAGGCGACCAAAGACCCAGACAAAAGGTTGAAATAGGGGAGGGCAGTAAGGTAGGGGAGGATGTAACATCCTTCAGGGGGAAGGGTAATCAGGTACACATACAGCACTCTTGCTTCTAGACTATCTATGGTATGGATGTACTCACAATATAACAGCAAAGTCACTATACATCAATACATCAGGGATTACAGTGAGTATAATATACAGCATTCTGTACAACAAACCATTTGAATTTAGTTTGTTTTTATTCAAACACTTTATAGAACATTTACCCTTCGTTAATTTCACTGTAAAATGTGGAAACTCATGCCAATGAAGCTAACAGATTTTGAGCTGAAATTGCATTAGCCTTTTGACATTGGCCCAAAAATTATATCAAAAGATCTTACCTGAGGTTTCAAATTACTGATCACATTTAAATGCCAATACTTTTTACTGGCCATAGGCTATGCAGGTCACTTCAAAGAATGGCTTTAGGGGTGACAATTTTCAAATGGCATGGTTTATAGCTATTGATAATGATCTTCTCCTTACACTTAATACATTGCAATTAATGAGGCTAATTGAGGGCAGATGTTTTAATATGGAAACTGACACAACAAACTGATACTGCTGTCGCATTACCAAACCTATGACCAATGTAGCCTTAAAATGGAAAATGATGGAATAACAGCAGTGGGACAAGGCAGATAGGAAGATGAGGAGGATGGAGCTAATGACTGATAACAATGCAGGCCTTGGGAAGATGCTGGATTAAAGTAATCAATACCTCTCAATGTGATAAGAATTCCATGCAACAATACCTGCTGGCTCATACATGCACCATTGACTACATTTAACACAACATCATAAAGTAAAAACTACATACAGTGACAGAGAGAGGGTGAGGGAGGCACCACAGCCACTACAGTGACAGAAAGATGGAGTGTGCCATTTGCAGCCCATGATGTATAACCCATTATGCAAACAAAAAAACTGCAAATAAGACTTGACTAAATGGGGATGACAGATAGACACAGGCTAAAATCAATGCCCCCAAATGATTTCCTGGTTCTCTCTGGTCTGTAGATGACTGACCAATTAATGAGATCCTTCA
Organism: Alosa sapidissima; assembly: GCF_018492685.1. Taxonomy (NCBI): domain Eukaryota; kingdom Metazoa; phylum Chordata; class Actinopteri; order Clupeiformes; family Clupeidae; genus Alosa; species Alosa sapidissima. Next base: position 20,730,324 of record NC_055959.1, on the reverse strand, counting down.
GCCAACATGCACGGTCAAAGGTGAAGATGCCGCAAGCCTCAGTTAGGGTGAGCGCGTTGGGCAGGGGTCAGAGATGGGTCAAATGGAGATTATTTTTATACAGTGCGTCTCCAGGGTGTGAGGCAACAACTCTCTCTCCTCCTTTGCTTTGTTTTGTTTTCCTCACCTTTGGCCATCTGCGTGTGTGACTGCACCTGTCCTCACACCTCAGCCCTGACATGTCAGGCAGTGCGCTTCTCCTTTCCCTCATTCTCCTCCATTATGGCCTCCTGTTTCTCTCTGCCTGTTTACATGCTTGTCTGATTGTTTAGCCTGACTGTGGTTTAGCTGCCGAATTCTAACTGACACTCTTCTATGTACTTCCTTTTCTCATTGCCAAACCTGTTTAATGTCAAATGACAGGACTGGCCTTCCATCTCCATTAAGGCGGCTCACTTCCACTATTTCTTTATGAACTGTTTACAGATATCAAAAACAAACAAACTAAATGACAGAATGTTCTTGCAATTATGACTGTGTGTGTGTGAGAGAGAGAGAGAGAGAGAGAAAGAGGGAGTGTGTGTGTGTGTGAGCGCACGTTCCCTTTGATTGTCCTATGGGATCTGGCATTGGATGAATGCTCTCCCCCACACTATGATGTGGTGCATAACGAATGCCAGTATTTGTGAGCCGGTGAAAAAAAAAAAAGAGCCAAGGACTTTTTTTCAGCTGATTTAAGTGGAATGTGTAAATACTAATAGTTATGGCCTGAGGCTGAAAGTGAGACACACTGTGAGCAAGAAATAAAAAAAATAATCCATAAAAGATTATGGATGTGTGGTACAACATTTAACTCTGTGCTCAAGGTATGACGTCAGTAATGCTCTACTGCTAGCGGTGGATGCAGATTAGGTTGAGTGTCGCTGCATCGACATGAGCTCGGAGGCATGTATGACAGATGTGCAGGTGGCATTCGCCCAGACAGAGAGGAAAGGTGTTAGTGTGGCACTGTGTGGCCCCACACAAACCTCTGGCACGTGTGTGAGATAGAGGGACGGGTGTGACGCATTTCTCATTTTGACGGCGTGGGGTTTATGGTGTTAATAGCAGTGCTGGTGATGATAGCGTTTATTGGATTATGCTGTGAAATTAAACAACCCTGAATCAGTCGAGAGGATTCAGGGGTGGTAAGGAGTGGTTTCTGAGAGCAAACCTCAGCCCATGTGAGACAATGAGAGATTGTCATGCCACAAAATGAGACAGTGTGAGTACAATGAAGCTTAATTGAACAAACTGAGGTTAATTAGCCTTCAGAACAATGGCATGATGATGCACATAAAAAAAACTAATTCAAGTGGCCTGCGTAATTTCTGCATTGGTGAGGTTCTGGTATGGTGTCATATTTATAAAAGCAGGAAAGGTTCTAATAATGTGCAGGCTGAGGAAAAATCTTAAACTCAATTATTTCATACTGTTGTGTACTTTCACAATAGTTTGACATCAAAACCTTGTGTTTTATTTAATGAATTGAAAGATTTGTGTGTGCATATGAGGAAGCCATGCTATATGGATATGCACTGATGTTCAGTCATTGAATCAGTCAATATCTGAAACCTTTGAAACTTAATTTATAATGTTCTGTTCAAATTAATAATAAACTGATGTTTGCATTGTTTGATTCTAATGTAATTAACAAGTCACATTCATCAGATAAGGAATAATAAGTACATTCTCAAGTGTTTTACACTGTTGGGTTGTTGCATAGTTACAGGGATAAATGATAATTAATCTAAACATATTTGAACACATTTCAAAGCTCTTTGGTTTTTTTAGTGACAGTACAAAGAGTCATATTATGGGATAGTGCAGTTCTCTGGTCCGGTACATCCTCTCTATACCTAGAATGCTTCGTGCAGCTCAGGAGGGGGAAGTTCGGGGCAGTCTTGAATGACTCAACGGCGTGTGGCGAAGCGGTAAATAAGCCATGTGGCTTCGACTGCAGGCATTTCACCTTCGCCAGGCACTCAGAATTACAGCAAGAGGGGCCA
>NC_055959.1:20713297-20723297 GCF_018492685.1 Alosa sapidissima | reverse complement strand
CAAGGAAACACAGTTACTGCAAATTAAACTCGTCCCAGGAAGTAGCACTTAAAATTGAATTTCAAATGTCTCATTCCAGTAGTTTTAAACCCTGTGCTTCTTATGAGTGCATGGCCCCACTGGCAGTTCTCTGGGGATCTCACACACAGTTGATGGTGGACTGCGGATGGTAGACCGCGGATGTCACTCACCATCTCCAAACAGCTGCAGGATGGCCAAGTCCACATGCCTCTTCCAGCCAGAATCCTTCTGGATGGCAATGCCATAGCCAGTAGAGGCAAACACCTTCCCCGAGCCAATGGTGACCAGCTTACAGCCCTCATCTCGACCGGCCATGTAGTTCAGCACAGCCGCATCATAGATAAAGGCATCCAGTTTACTGAGAGAGAGAGAGAGAGAGTAAACAAAGCAAAAGAGAAACACATTGACCAAAGGAAACAGAATAACAAACAGAAAGGGGGAAAATTGGACACTTTCAATTTGGCAATATTGCCAAATTGAGTCGCTCGTTTGCTCATTCAAATCCTAATTTTCTCATTTGCAAGATAATTAACCCTCTTGCTGTAAAAATGCAAAACAATGCAGATTGTATTCCGCCTGCAAAACAATACTAGAAATGAGGTGTGTGATTCAGACAGCAGATGACTCCGATGTGAAATTGAAATGAGGACCAGCAAGTCCCAATGAGCTGCAGCGCTACTCCATCGGAAATCTATTTGCATGAACTTCAATCTAACCTCAAACTTTCATACATTTTTTACTCTCTGCATGACTAACTGCACAGAAGCACAAATGTGCGCTAGAGTTAGTTGTTGTTAAAATGCCTCCTTAATTTCATGCATTCCTTTTTCTTTATGATTACTTATTTGTTTATTTGTTTATTTATCTGTTTATTTTATTACAATCACTTTGCAGAGCTAAGTTTCTTTCCCTAACTCCTCACCCAGTCTTCAGGCTGTGGAGGGCCTCGTCCACATTCTTCTGATGGAACTTCACCATGTAGCCATGCATCTCCGGGTAGTTGTTCCGGATGTTTCTCTCTGTGCTGCCGTTGGGGACGGTGCCGAAGCGGAAGGGAGGTGAGAAGTCGTTCGGCCTTTGGAACTGTGATCCAGACAGGGAAAGGGGGGAGGAAGAAAGACAGGATAAATGTGGAGATGGTACAAAAAGGGAAAAGAATAGAATCATACAAGGATAAACGCACAAGGTAACGAGAGACAGTGAACAGGGAGGAAATAATGCAGAGTGTTACTCAGGGAGTTTGGGCAAAAAAAATAAGGCCAAGACGGAGGGAGAGAAACATTGGCTGAGAAGGAGATGACATGGGGTTGACACGCAGAGAGGCAGACAGGTACAACTTAAAAACAGAGAAGCAAGCCAGTACGGTGAAGAGGAAAAGCGTCTCTACCTTTTTGTCGCTCAAGCCAGACACCTGGTCCACGTACTCCTCCTGGATCATGAAGGCGGCCAGGTTGGCAGTGTAGCTGGCCAGAAAGATGACAGCGAAGAAGGCCCAGACGGACACCATGATCTTGCTGGTTGTGCCTCGGGGGTTCTGCACCGGCACGGAGTTGTTGAACACCAGACCCCATAGCAGCCAGATGGCCTTCCCAATGGTGAAGGACGGACCTCCAGCCTCTGAGGAAAGGAGAAAGGGAGAGGGAGAGAGAATGATAGAGAGTTTGAGTCAGAGAAACAGAGAGAGAGGGACAGAGTCAGAGGGAGAGAGAGAGAGAGAGAGAGAGAGAGAGAGAGAGGGCAAGGTTTAATGCTGCTTAGAGAATATACATTCTCATTTATGTGCCTCTTTTGTGCCATCACTGAATAATATGGTCCTACAGTATGTAACCACCAGACAAGAACAGCAGTCGTTGATGTGTTGCAAAAAATATACAACAAGACACTTGCACATTACTTACTTATTTAACAGACATTGTTACGCCAAGCTACTCAAGCTCGTGTACACGCACTGTTTCAGTAAATGTACTCCCAGTGGGAGAAATAAAAACATGACAACGACGTTGGTATGACTCGGAAGAGAATTAAAGGAACGCATGTGTGAGGCGGAACATGACCTGTACTGAGGTGAGCAATAGAGATCTTCCACTCACGCTTGGGAAAGTCTACCCTGTCTAGTAGTGCACCTGAAACTCAACACCTAGCTCCTTTTGCTCGCCCCACTCTTGCTTGCTTGTGCGCGTCATCGTCACATCTCTGCAGTGAAACGCTTTAGCTGCCCCTGGCATTTCTCCCCCACCCCAAAAAAAACACATGCCTAACCCTCCTTGCCCCCGCCAAGCTATGGAACACAATGACTGCTTGTGACAATATCTCTGGATACTGTCTTCCTCCCCCAAAGATGAAGGGAGATGTAAGTGACAGAAAAAAAGCATTAGTCTCTATATATAGAACCAACATGAATCGGATGGAAGGCATTGATTTTTTCTTTCTCTTTTTCTCTCTCTCTCTCTTTTTTTTTACCTGCCCTTCTTCCTTTTTTATCTAATAAAAGAGGAAGCCCACACTGTCAGTGGAGGCATGTGATTCCTGAAAGTATGGAAATACATGCAAGAACACACGAGAGCCGGCATTAAAAAACATGAAGAGGCCGGGGATGAGCCGCGCTGACACGGATAAGAAGAGACACGCCACCTGCATGGAGGGGCCACTGCAGGGAGAGTGGACCACAAGAGGCCCGGAAGAGGTGTGTGTGTGTGTGGGTGTGTGGCTGTTGTGCGTGTATATGGTGGTGTTGTGTGTGTGTGTGTGTGTGTGACCAAGAGAGCAAAATACATTGAGGGCAAGGGAGATTATGTGTGTGTGTGTGTGCGTGTGTAAGACGAAATAAATGAAATTGTGTGTGTGTGTGTGTGTGTGTGTGTGTGTGTGTGCATCTTGCATGCTCGCACTGGCTGCACTCACCTCGGCCATCCGCCAGGCAGCGGTTGTAGCCCACAGGGCTAAAGTACTCAAACACAAACACAGCCATGGCTGACACCAGCAGCAGCATCACAAACATCATCACCCACACATCCGCACTGAAGGGCTCTGAGAAGGAGAGAGCGAAGGGGAGAGAGAATGGAGATGAGAGGACACAGCGAATGAGGGGAGACAAAGGGAAGAGTAATAAAAGAAAGAAGAGAAATAAGAAAGAGAAAGAAGAAGAAAGAAAGAAAGAGATGGAGCAGAGAGAGAGAGAGAGAGAGAATCAAGGACCATTAGAGACAGTGTTTAGAAAGAGTGTGTACAGACATTTTGAAAAGAATACAATCGAAGTAGTTATTTATTCACTAATTTAATGTTCTTCTCCAAAGTAAAGTGAAAAACCCCATTTTACAAGATATCAAAGAACATTTTACAAAATACCAATAAAAACAACCAAGGCAAATAAATTAAATTGACACAATGCAAGCACTAAAGGGGGCTGAAGTATAGCCTGCTGTCCAGGTTGTGGCCAATGCTGGACAGCTTACCGACTCACCAAGGAAGGCTGAGGGTGACACGGTGCCGTTGCTACGCGAGACCATGACGCTGATGCCCGTCTCGATGAACGGCACAGAGAAGTCAATGACCTCTGACCTCTCCTCATTTATGGTGAGAGACCCCACAGCCATGTGGGCATTTTTAGTCACCACCTGAAAGAGAAAGACAGTCAGAATGTCAGGTATACAGACCAACAGACAGACAGACAGACAGACAGACAGATAGATAGACAGATAGACAGATAGACAGATAGACAGATAGATAGATAGATAGATAGATAGATAGATAGATAGACAGACAGACAGACAGACAGACAGACAGATAGATAGATAGATAGATAGATAGACAGATAGATAGATAGATAGACAGACAGACAGACAGACAGACAGGCAGACCGATAGATAGATAGATAGATAGATAGATAGATAGATAGATAGATAGATAGACAGACAGACAGACAGGCAGACCGATAGATAGATAGATAGATAGATAGATAGACAGACAGACAGACAGACAGGCAGACCGATAGATAGATAGATAGATATATAGATAGATAGATAGATAGTTAGATAGATAGATACAGTAGATAGATAAACACCAGGCAGACAGAGGTAGGTAGAAAGGTGAATGGGGAATCAGGGATCAGACTTCAAGTGCGAAGGTCAAGTTTTAAGTCCATACATAGTGACCCAGACTGGCTGGCTCCGACTATGAAGCACAAAGCCGTAGAAAGATGGAGAAAGACAGAATGAAGAGAGTAGAAACTGGGCTACCACAGTGGGTCAGAGCTGCTGGAAATAGCCGTCCCGTTCCCTCCCCTTCTTCTCTCTGCGTTCTCTCCTCTCCTCTCCTCTCCCCTCCCCTCCATCTTTTCTGTCCTGCCTCTCTCTCTCTCTCTCTCTCTCTCTCTCCAACTCTACAGGTAAATTTAGCCCTAAATACCTGGGCCCTACAGCACTCTGCTAAAGTGGGACAAAACAGACTGAGTTAATGAGGTGTATATGTGAGAAAGACAAAAGAGAGAGAGAGAGAGAGAGAAAGAATGAGAGAGGGAGAGAAACAGAGAGAGAGAGAGAGAGAGAGAGAGAGAGGGGAAAGGAGTGGAAAGTAGTCAGGAGGAGATCTGCTTTTGTCTACATGTAAAAAGGTCCATGGCTGACTGGTTGGTGTTTTATGTGTATGCGTCTGTGCATGTGTGTGTGAGTGTGCGTGAGTGAGACTATGATAATGAGTGTATTTGTGCCTGTCTGCCTGTCTTTCTGGCTGAGGGACAGTGTGAATATATATGCTTTTGCATCCATGTGTCTGTGTGTGTACTGTACGTGAGAGGACTTGTGTGCTTGTCTGCTTAGTAGTCTGACTGTGTGTGGGCGTTTATGTGTGTCCGTGTGTGTGTGTGTCTGACTGTGTGTCTGTGTGCTTCCCTGCATGCATCCCATAGGGCAATGAGTCCATCTAGGAGTGGAGTGTGTTCACTTCCTTTGCCACCCCCCCGTCTCTCCCCTCCCACGGCTTTTTTTCGCTGTTATGAAAGTGACCTACGTGGGTGTTATTGAGAATGAGCGAGGGAAAGTGAGTGTGTGTGAGAAAAAGATAGAAAGAGAAAGAGAGAGAGAGAGAGAGAGAGAGAGAGAGAGAGAGAGAGAGAGAGAGAGAGAGAGAGAGAGAGAGAGGAGCCTATATGTGGCTGTGGTTTTGGGCACTGTATCTGTGTGTTTTTGTATGTGTGTCTCTGTATGTATGTGTATGTATGTGTGTGTGTGTGTGTGTGTGTGTGTGTGTAGATCTGAGTGTGTGTGTGTGTGTAGGTGTGTGAGTGTCTCTACACAGGCCTGGGAGAATTCATGTAATCAAGTGTATTGCTTCAAATATTTTGGATTACGGGGATTAGCCACCACAGTTTAAGCTCCGTTCATCGATGCCGACCGCATGAGCAAAATCTAAAGTTGGGTCACGTCCCAAATAACAACAACAACAACAACAAACACCAATAAAAGAGCCAAAGATATGCGAAAAGAAGCCCTCAGTTTAAACAAAGGACAGCACCTTCACAAAAGAGAGGTACTAAAGAATGCCTGATGCTTGTAGGATACACTGGTGATAAGCTACGCGGCAGCCTATCCATATGATGCATGTGCGCTAACGTTAGCCCTTTCCCACTTTGCGGAGATGGTGCCATTAAGGCTGAGAGATATAGCGTGGGCAGTGGGCCAGGGGGAGAGCGAACGTGGCCGCCAGATGTCCTCCGTCCTCATTAACATTCCTTTATAGGTGTGAAAGAGATGATGCATCAGTCCCACATGGACTAGCCAGTGACACACAGAGCCAGTACACATGTAGCACGCTAACACTAATGCAAAGTGCTAGACGAGCGTTAGTGTATCCAAAACAGTCCCCTGACTCAGAGTGAGGGTGGCATGTTTCTGGTGTTGAATTGAGAGGGATTATCATCATCATTCTCTTTTCTACTTTTCTATCTTATGGTGGAACAATGGAGACAGTATTGTTTTTTTTATTATTCATTGCACTATCAAGCAAACAGGCAGTTTGAGTTTTTTGTTTGATGTGCAGGACATGAGGAATGTCACATGAACACTGTGGGACTCATGACTCAATATTAAAACAAGATGAAGACAAGCGAAATCGCGCAGCCACTGTAACGGCACCTCTCGTGCCGGGTCCTTGAGCGCGTGGCAGGATTTATGGCTCGTGGCTGGCATGTTAAACTCGCCATGGCACATGGCCTATTTACCCTTGATCGAGGTAGCGGAGCTGACTAGCATTAATGTATGCCTGACTGGCTCCACCGTGGATAACATGCAAAAAAAGACCTTGCATGACTAGGATGCTAAATTCCCGATGCCGCCTGCTGGCTGTGTTTGCCCTGGCGTCCGCTGGCCTGTGGTCTTCATTAATCCCGGGCTGTATAACGCTTCCTGGACTCATGCATCACCATAGGCACATCTCGAGGCTGGAAAGGATCCTGATGACACGGCAAGATAAACACCGACCTATGAGAATGGCGTGATCTAATTTACATCTCTCCCTCTTACCCCCTTTTCCGCTCTCCACAGTCATTCTTCCTTGCTAATTGATTAATGCTATTCTAATCTGATGAAATTGAATTCCCCTTTTATGTGCCTGTTATTGGGAAACCAATGAAGAGGACATTAAAATAATTAAGTGGGGTGGGTGAGAGGTGCATGGTAAGTAAGTGCTGCATATCTCAATAACGGCACCAGGGGATTTTGATATCAGGGGGACGCAGAGAGGTAGGGTCCAGGGAGAGGTCACACCTCGCGATGGGTCTAGAATCACATTATCTCAGTGCGAAAGGTTAGTTCTCACTACCCTCTAGCTGAGAGACTAATAGCACCTTACACACACAGGTGAATGAATTTTGCTATCTCGCCAGTGGGCATTCATTTCCCATGGGCAATGGCCAATGTAGTGACTGTGGTAATTCTGCTGGACCGTGAAAAAAGGAATTGCACCCTGTATAAGTCAGTGGAGTTTGATAGAGTAAGTGTATATGTGTAAGTATAGTGTAACCTGTTGACATATGTTTATCAGGTTACTGTGTATCTGATCTGAGTACAGATCAACACTTAAGATTACGTGCACAGATACCATCATATACAGTACGAGCAGATACAGTCTATTATCATACTACCAATACAAATAAACAGAACCTGTTAGATGTTAGAATGTTAGAAGTACTAAATTAAGTTCAATAGCAGAGGGCCCAGAGTTACTGACCTCTCCCACCATGCCGTTCCATGTCCCATTGATCTTCTTGCCGTGCTTCCCATTGGTCACCAGATACAGGTCATAGGTGAACTTGACATGCTTAGCGATCTTCTTGAGGATGTCGATGCAGAAGCCCTTGCAGCAGCGCTTGATGTAGATGCCCGAGTCGGTCGTCTGATTGCTGATGATACAGAAGTTGCCGAGAGACACAAACAAACAAAAAAGGTGAGAGGAGGGGGGAGGGGGGGTGAGGGGGGGGGGAGAAAAAAGAAAAGGAAAGAAGGAAAAAAAAAACGACTGGGAGGTTAAAATGACAAGATGAAAGATGGAGCAAGATGCAGAGTTTGAGTAAGGGTAAGACAGATGAGAGTGGGGTGATGCTTACAGTCAAGGCTGAGGGGAGCGGATGACAGGCGGGAGGAAGGGCAGTGGGGGAGGAAGATGGAGAGGGTGGAGGGAGGACAGGTGTGGCCGAGGGAGAATGAGACGCTCAAACTGCAGCATCTGCGACGGCGGCGCATCCATACATCCGGCTTGCTTCAGTGCAGATGTCAGCACACACACACGGGACGGTGAGATAGCACTCCAGTCAGATGGCAATAGATATCCACGTGCGCACATGAGCAGACATACAAACTGATGGGGGATTATAGCACAATACGTGGTCTATGGCAGAGATTTATATGAGTCTGCAGAGTCTGGTAATGGATTGCAATCCTTCAAAGTGTCGAATGGCTTGACTGTGTGGTTGAAATGATGCATTTAATGGTGGAGCCAAAGTTAAACATATATCAACTACAAGTAAAGATTCTTTTAACCAGTGCATTTATCAGTTGATAAGGTTAATAACATGTATAGTGTGTCAATGCAAACAGGGCATGATCATTTTATTAATCAATTTTCAACATAACTTTGCATATCTTGTAAATGGGTTCAACACATTGACATTGATCTACAATGACAAACACTGATTCAAGAATAGAATATGTTTGAGTGTGCATTTGTTTGTGTGTGTGCCTGTGTATGTGAGTGAGTTGGGACCATGTATGGAGTGTGTTACTACTTTATACCAAAGATTCTAGAACAGATCTATCTTGCTCTGTTCTAGAATCTTTGCTTTATACTGTATGTACGGTATATACGGTATGTGTGTGTGTGTGTGTGTGCGTGTGTGAGTGTGTAGGGGAGTGTGTGTGTGTGTGTGTGTGTGTGTCTTGGGCTGGTGCTCTCACAGGATTTTGAGCTGTTTCCGACAGGGCACTGTATTCCTCATGCAGGTGCCGCTCAGGGGGTCAACATCCTCCACAATGACAAACGGCGCCTCCTCCAGTGTCACAATGGACAGGTGGTCATCATCCCGGCTCTCGCCCCCAGCCAGCTCCAGGCGTGGCCACACGTGGTACTTCATCGCCAGGGAGCCATTCTCCCATTTCCCCACCTGTGCAGAGAGTGGAGGAGGAAAGAGGGTGTGATCATAACATTACGTCATTTTGTCATTTATTTATTTCATGTTCATTTATTTTAGGTTTATTTTAGGTTTTCTATGCTGTGACTTTGTATTTTGGTATCTGTTCATTGTTTTTTATGCAATTACTGCACTGGCCAGACCTGGTGTGTGCTTCTGCCAATACACCTGATGTGAATTTGGAATTAGACAAGGAGCAAGTTCCAAATGACAGATTTTTCACCTTCCATTAAACCCAAGAAAGGTCAAAGCAGCAGCCAGTTTGCGTTAGCCAACTAAGTTGGACATTTTGCCTGCACGATGCCTTGAGGTATAGGAAAAAAACAATTCAATAAAGTCATTGACAAAAGCAACACAGTGCAGAGGTAAATAGGGGGAGACAGGGCATGAAAGGCGAGGGAAAGGGCTGAGAGGGTTAGTGTGCACGCACAAACACACACACACACACACGCGCACGCACACACGCACACACACACACACACACACACACGTACGTGCAAACACACAGCACTGATGATGGGGAGAGGGGCCAGGAGCCACGGAGGGCCAGAGGAAAATCAGCGTGAAGGACAAGAACAAACAACGGAGAGGGGGAGAGAGAGAGAGAGAGAGACGGAGAGAGAGGCAGAGAACAGAATGCAAAACTCAAGAGGGAGACATGAAGCAGAGAGAGTAAGAAAGATAGAGGCAAAGTTGGGGGGCTTCAGGGAGAGAGAGAGAAAGAGAGAGAGAGAGATCTGCAACACGAAAGGAGCGACAGAAATGAAGGAATGAGAGTTTGAAGGTGAGAAAAAATGGGAGAGGCACAGTGAGGAAAGGAGAGCAACACAGAGAGAAAGGGAAGGAGGGGGAGAAAGAAGGAAAGAGAGAGACAGAAGGAGGAAGGAGGGCAAGAGAGCACAATCAGCATGTAAATGTGCCCGCACTTGGACTGGAGTGCTCAACTCAATTCCTGGAGGGCCCTTGAGGCCCGCGGCAGCCCGCCGCGCTGCTAGCACCATCGTTTACTCAATTTTCACCAGCCGCTCCCGCCGCTGACAAATCACACCTGAAGACAGGGCGCCGGCCCCCACTCTCCAGACCCAGCGGCCCGGCCTATTTCTGGGCACGGAGTAGGAGTAAATGCTGGCGGATTATGAACTAATTGGGCCGGTTAAGACACTCGTAGCCCCCTCTGATCTGTACATTACGGACGGCCTCACTGAGACGACTGCAGGGGGAGCCGTGGCTGTCTGGGGCTGAGAGAAGGAGAGGAGGAGGAGAGGAGAGGAGGAGAGGAAGAGGATGAGAGGAGGAGGAGGG
>NC_055959.1:20378297-20380797 GCF_018492685.1 Alosa sapidissima | reverse complement strand
ACATTGATTAATGAACAAAGATGTGTATGATTTTGTGTGTGTGTGTGAGAGAGAGAGATTCTATTCAGCTAACAAAAGTATTTGAATGTATATCCTCTGTGTGGTGTAGCAGTACATGGGCTGTATTTTGGGCACCAGCGTATGGCGTAAAGCTCGTTTTTCACCCGCGGAAAGTTTAATTTGGTATTTTGCACGTTTGTTGCCCAGGGGTGTGGCAATTAACAACCTAGGGAGGGGCCTGGCGTGTTGTCTAAAAATCGTTATCGTACACCACCTAAACCTGGTCAGAAGTCACTGGCGAGTTGTTCATATGCTATTTTAAGAGCGCATGTCAACAGTCATATTGGCAGGTGCACGCACCATCCTTCTATCATTCATGAACGCACACCAGCGCACGTCCATGCAAAGCATTACAAATTGCACGATTACAATGGGAAACATAATTAGAATAAAGATATTACGAAATACTGTACATCTCATAATGAGTAGTTATTCACCATCATTTGCAAATTGGTAATGACAGTTAAAAGTGATTAGGGGAGAGGCGAGAGACACGTATGGAGCACAACTGAAGATGAACTGTCACGAGATATAAGCAACTCCTCTGCAGGATATATGTTGTTTTATTCAGTCATTTGAGCAATTTTAGGGTAAGTGTTGCTTTTTCCAGCCTATGTTTTCGTGGTAACCCATTGTCAGTCAATAGTGAAAGTAACTGCATATAACTGTCTTGTCGTTGACTGACTCCTTGGTGAAGTTAGTTTCACTTTGCCAATGAGTTCAAATAATAGACGAGTGCAAATGCGTGAAGGCTATGCTAGGTTTTAGTAAAGCATGGTTTAAGAATGACCATTCCATACGGTCTCGCAAGCAGCCTCATTCAAATGCCCCGTTGAATGCCAAAATACCGATGCATTTATTTGACATATTGCGCGTTGCGCCGTTAAAGGGAATGACAGATGCCATTCTCATTGGTTTAAAATGATGTTACGCCCCAAACACACCCATATGACTGATTAAAAAACCTAGGAACACCTTGTTGCGCCATGCGCTCCACGTTTGATAACGAAACCCCTCCCAATGTGAACTGGACATCCTACTAAATTTGAATAGACTTTTGACGAGTGACGATGCACTTTAGAATGTCATGATAGGGCCCTTAGTACATATCTTTATTCAGACCATGCGTGTGTGTGTGTGTGTGTGTGTGTGTGTGTGTGTGTATGTGCTTAAACATGCTAGACTGTGGTCATGTCCACCTGGCACAAATGCACACACAGATGCATGAAGGTCGGGCAGAGTGCGCTTGCGTTCACCTGAGGAGGGCAGTGGCGGCCCGTGCTGCATGTGTGGCCACCCGCAGGCAGGGGGAGGACACGCCCGACAGCACCACCTCCGCCACACCCATAAAGCCCATGCTGGTGGGAAAGAGACGCACTGCTGCAGGCTGCCTGCAAACACAGAGAGAGAGAGAGACTGAGCGAGAGTCACACTGAGAGAAATAGAAAGAGACAAAATTACAGAAAGAGAGAGAGAGAGAGAGAGAGAGAGAGAGAGAGAGAAAGAGAGAGACTGAACGAGTCACACTAAGAGAAAGAGAAAGACAAAATTACAGAGAGAGAGAGTGAGAGAGACTGAACGAGTCACACTAAGAGAAAGAGAAAGACAAAATTACAGAGAGAGAGAGAGAGAGAAAGAGAGAGACTGAACGAGTCACACTAAGAGAAAGAGAAAGACAAAATTACAGAGAGAGAGAGAGTTCCAAAGATAGATAAGAGACAGAAGAATAATGAGACAGAAGAGACAGACAGGAAGAGTCACAGCAGAAGTGCTTTCAAACTCAACAATAACAAACATATGTGACCTATCAGAGACGGTGGGCTCCATAATATTTTTGATTTGAGAGAGACGTGAAGTAACAGTGGTGCGTTGAGCTGTTATTGTTGCCACAACAGGCCGACCACATATCCAGAAGCCACTTTCCACTCCAGCTGAGCCACTTGGTATTTGCTCAGGCCGTTGTGGCAACAAACACACAACCCTCAGCTTGAAGTCAGCGTCAAAAGTGGTGACATGCCATGTCTTCAGTGACTGTGGTATGGGTGAGGGTTGAGCTGAGTCGTTACCAGTGATTAACATGACACAGAAGGACTGACAGAAACACACAGACACACACGCACAGACACACACACACACACACACACGCACAGACACCCACAGACACACACACACACACACACACACATAATGAATGTGTGTGAGATTAGCAGCACTGGGAGGAGCTGCTTGCTGCTATTCCTGAGCCATCAGCGCTGACAACTAAACAGGCACTACAGGACATTTTGAAAATACTGTCTGCAGCTTCAATGCTTCTATATTCACACAAATGACAGTTAGGGTCATCATCACACAGAACAGATCTGAGGTCTGAATTATTTATTCGTAATGGCCCATATTTTAAAGATGCATTCCTTCTTACAAGGAGCGAAGACACATGGCA